>NW_007578867.1:0-14544 GCF_000690725.1 Stegastes partitus
AAAAAAATGTAGGGTCTTAAACTTTCTATTAAATTCCGTCAAGTAAATTAGAATTTTGTAGGGTCTTAGCTAAAATATTGAATTTTGTCGAGAAAATTTTAAATGGTATATAATAGTGTAGGATCTTAACCATTATTTTTATATTTAGACAAGTAAATTTTAATGATAATGTAGGGTCGTAGTCTTACTATTAATTTCACTCAGGTAAATTTCAATTGTATATAATACAGTAGGGTCTTAACCACAGTATTTATTTTAGTCAAAAGAGAATTATGATATTGTTGTGTCTTGAAAAGAATATTTGATTTATTCAGGTAAATTTGCTTTGTATATATATTGCAGGGTCTCAACCGTAATATTTATTTCAGTCAACTGAATTTAAAGTTTATATAATATTGTAAACTAACCTAATTTTTTAGCTTTTTATTCAGCCATTCTCTTCCACAACAACATTTTATCATCATTTCATGTTGAAATTGCGAAAATGAAAACGTTTTTATTGAAAAACGTGTCCTAGATTTGTAATTGTGATAACCAATCGGAGCATGTTGGCCTGATCATATAATAACTAGACGATGGTGAAGGTCTGACATGTTTAAACTCGGGTCCACGCGCTCTCATCATCGGGCGTAACCACATTTCGGGAATACCGAAACATGGCGCACCGTGCGTGCGTGGGGGCAACCCCGTCTCAGCCTCCATCTGATGGCAGCATCAGGCAGTCCCGTGAAACATTTGCGTGGGAGTTCCCTTCACCGCCATGTCGGGATAGTGCACAATCTCTCTTCCCCCCTCTCTCCCTCTCTCTCTCTCTCTCTCTCTCTCTCTCTCTCTCTCTCTCCGCGCATCCTCCCCCACAGTAAGAGCTTAGCACAGCAGAAGCGGCTCCTACAGCATCCAGCAGCAGCAGCTCAGCATCCATCCCTGCCTGGGGAGCAGCAGCAGTCCTACCCGGCGCAGCAGCGACGCACGGAGGGGGCGCATCATCCAAGTGATGCCACAGCATCAGTCGCATTTCGACAAGAAGCACTGAGAGCAGGATCCTAACAGGAGGAGGAGGAGAGAGAAAAAGAAGAAGAAGAAGAAGAAGAAGAAGAAAAAAACCCGCTTCAGCCTCGAAGACGGCAACTGCTCATGAAGATGTCTAACGCTGACATCGTCTTAAACGCCACCGATCGGATGGTGAAATGTAAGTTAGCCTACATTTACCGTTTGGTTATGGCTGAATTACATAACATCTCAAGTGCTTCTTGTGCTTTTGGTAAAACGTGGCCTTTTTTTTTCTGTTATTATCATTATTATGATGTCGTGCATATGCGGCCGTCAAGTTGTGCTCCTGCTGATGGTAGTGGGCAACTGGAGCTTTGATGTTGATAAACAATCTTTGCTGCACAGCCCCCACGAACAGCGAGCAGAGAGGCAGCAGCAGCAGCAGCAGCAGCACCGGGAGATGTTCAATATGTATTTTTAATTGTACCAATGTATGAATGTTTTAATCTCGTCTGTCACGATTTGACTGTATCTTGGCTCCAGTAGAGGAGAAGGGGGGAGAGAGAGCGAGAGGGAGAAAACAGCTGAATGTGCCGAGCTTGTGGTAGAAGCTGGGGCAGTGATGCAGCAGGATTTCATGGGCTTTGACAGGGCCAGCAGAAGAGGAAGAGGGCATGAAATTGACATTTAATGGGGTATATGTTACCAGGAGTGAGTCATGATTTCATTTGATTAGAAGAGGTCTATAAGGAATCCCAAAAGCTGAATCAGTGGATGGATCAATGCAGGATGATGAAGTGCTCACAGTTGCCATAACTCAAGTGAGCCCTGCTCATTGTGAGCAGCACTGAATCCACGTCCACGTCCAGGATATTATCACGATGGCCGAGCAGCTCAGTCAGCATTAACAACTTTGTCCTTTAGGCTGGAGAGTTGTAGAAACACGGAGTAATCTGCACTGCGAGATGTGACAATGACTGCAGGCGCTGCAAATGTACTGCATGTGTAAGCTGTTACAACTGAATGAGCTTTGCTTAATAATTATACAGACAGGTCGGAAACCTCACAAATGAATCAGCCAGGTTCTACCTGAGCACTGTAACAGTCTCTTTTTTTTTTTTTTAATGACTCATTTCTAGTGGAGCACTTCATCAGTGTGATATAACAAGCGAGGGAAATCTGAACAGTTCCTTCATAGTTTCTTTTTTTAACATACTTTATTATGCTGCTGACACATTTAATCTAATTGCTGTGCTTTTAGACAATAACATCCATGAAAAGAGAAAGAAGTCCATCTAAAATGACTTGTATGTTTGAGCAAGAATTCCTAATCAAGACAAAACTATTGTGGTTATTTCTTGGCAACACTTTACTGACATCCAGGGATTCAAAAATATGTCAAGCAGAAGGTTTATCTCAGCAAATGCAACACGGCCAAGAATTCTGACTCAGTTTTTTTTTGCTTTTGTAACATGGTCATGTAATACTTAGAATTTAGCACCTTCAAACACTCAAAGCATTTGTTTCATTGTAGCTGCTCACTTCGCCTCAGGGCATGCAGTTTTGAAACCTTATTTAAATAGCTTCACCTCCTCATCAATCTGGCATCTTTGACCAGTGAAAAACAGATTATCAATCCTCCAAATCCTCATTTGCTTCGCTCCGATTTGTCTCATGCTCTTATTTATGCTAAAAAAGATTCGTTATCACCAGACAGACATATGGATACTCCTTTTGTCACTTTTATCTGCCGTCCTATTCTTGTATTCTACTTTGAGAAACTATGTTGTTTCTTTTTTACAATCCCCAAAAGGCTGAGAAGCAGAAAAAAAAATAGACGGAAGAACCTGAATCATGCATCTATCAGGTGATGAAAGGAAGGTATCAGACGGTGGCGATTTTGATGCTGAAACTGATATTTCCTGCAGCTTTTGTGTGTGCTGCGTGCGACTCCCGAGCACTGACACTACAAGCTACTCCAGGTTATTTTTATCCCAGTGTACATAGCTCGAACTTAAACCACAGCAGGTTTCTCACCGGTTCTCTATTTCTCTGTTTTAACCTGACAGAGCAAATATCTAAAGAGACACAGTAACTGCTGGTCTGTGCTGTGTGTTTTCTACAGAACCGTCACCACTGGGTTGCGAGCATCGAGGGGCGCGTTTGGCTCGTTTGTCGGGTATTTTAGAGACGAGGCCTCTAGTTCACCTGAGAACTATCCTACTAAAGTTTGACATGTTGGTGTAGAACTCAACAGGCCTTGTGACGTTAACCGATGAGCCTTAAGATTGTGTGGGTCCCTCTTAGGCCGCAAAAACAGCTGACTCATCGGACTTCTGGGGGTGTCCTGTAGTGCACCCGGATGTTGCTAGCAGCTCCTTTGGGTCCTGTGGGTTGCAGGGTGATGCCTCCATGGATTGGGCTCGTTCCAAGGCGTCCCACGGATACGCAGTCGACTTGAGATCCAGGGAGGTTGGAGGCTTGGAGGATTAGCACCTTGGCTCGTGTTCCTTAAGGTGTTCTTGGGCAGTTTTTGAGGTGTTGTGGGGTGTGTAGTTCTGCTGGGAAAGGACAACGTTTAGGTGGATGGTACGTATCAAGGTTTCAAAGCAGTGCATTGCCTTCTGACAAGATAATCAACTTCACATGACAGTGACTTTAATATTGTGGCTCATCAGTGTTTATTGACATTAGTAATTTATTAACAGTCATGATGCAGCAATAGTTCGCTTTGACACAACAGTCTGCTGCCTTTACAGTATCTAAACATCAACGCCAGTGAGTAGCACTTCAAATGTCATACAAAGCAGGTGATACAGTAGCAGGTGGAGGTGAGGAGGATGTGGATATAAAAAGAAGACCCTCATGGCGTTGTTTCAAAAGCATTGCACCTGGGTCTGTGTATGTTAAATGGACCTCTTATAAATGCACACTGTCTAGTTAGTCCAATCAGGTGAAGCCCTCCAGCGTTTCCCAACCGAATGCAGGGTCGCTCATTAGCAACATAAACCTGCTATACAGTTTTTCAGCCTCGCGAGGTGAAAACTGCGCTGATGAAAATGTGTTCTGGCACCAAAACGCACGGCTACCGTCCGAACCCTCGTGCAAAGGTGGCTAAATTTGATCCGAAATTTTGATGCGTCTACTCTTTGAGCATTTCCAGCACAGTATCTATGAGCACCTCCAATGCAAATTGCAGTTTTCCGTGGCGGTACTGGCTGTACTCCAACAGTCAGCTGCTGCTGCTGTTGCCCGGCAACATACAGTATTTCATAGTTCAACTCTGCTCGGGTGCTGAGCAGAAGTCAGCGTTTCATCTCCCCACCATACATTGACATCAGTGCGCTTCTGCATCTGTGCCAACATATGCGTGCTTCTGTTCAGCGTGTTGTTGAAAATCATTTGTTAGGAATTTATTTTTTGTTATTCGTTTGACTCTTATTGTGAAAGCTTCCACATGTGGCTCATTTCTGGTTAATTTTACTGTTAAAACCATGCAGGGAGTTTGATGTTTCTCAGTTGGCTGAAAGAACAGTCCCAGAGCACTACGGGTTACGTAAATAAATGATTACACCTCCACCAGTGTATTTCAACATGTTTTCATCCATTTCCATCCGTCAGATTTGCGACATTACCTTCTTGTAATTGGCAAATGCAGGATACTTTTTAATCAGCGTAGTTATACCTCATGGACTCATTCCCTTCCTGTCTATTCTGACTGTGCTCAGATTGTACTTGCTGCTAAAGTGTCAAAGCACACATTCGCCATCACAGATACACACTGCACACTGTGAAAATTTTTTTAGTCCCATTAAATACACTCGTCGGGGCTTGCCTCATTATCCCAGGAGCAGCGACTTTGAGATTCCTCTAGTCAAGCATTCATTATTAAAGAGCGTGTTGATCATGTTCAGTTTAAGCCTGAGCTTTGAGACTCCTTCCTTTGTCTTCTCTTCATTTGCTACTGCTGAGTGGCCCTGTTTGCTATGCGCCACACAAATCCGTAAAGCATAGCCTTACTCTGGAATATGCTGCTGCTGCTGCTGGCGGCTCGTGTTTACGCGCGCAGAAGTGTGTGTTTACGGCTCGCTCTTCTAATGAATTCTGCAGCCGGACTTCATGTGACTTATTTTTTTCTTTTCATGCGAATTAGTTACAGCTCAGACACTTAGAAAGAGTCCTCTGTGTTAAGCCAGATGATCTGTAGATTAACATCAGTACGCCAAGCCCTGAAAGCTCGCAGACGCGGCACACACAGGGTTCAGCAGCACGTCTTAATAAATAACCTTTGCTGCCACTGAAGTAATGATCTGCGGTTGGATTTCACACTTTCGCAGGCTGTCTGTTGGGTAGGTGACTGGTGCATTTTAATGGCCACAGGCTTTAGCAATCCAGGGAGAGTGCTGGATGAAAAGAGCGCTTAGATGTTTTATCCAGCACTCAGAAAATACTTAGCAAATAACCACACATCTGTACTGGAATAACTGTGATCAAATGACAGTTGTGTTTTTTTCTTTTTTTTTGCTTCAGTCTATTGCAGCTACTGTTTTCAGACAAGAAACAATATCAGCAGGAGTTACGGGTTTATTTGACACTCTAATAAATAATACTACATTAAAAATCAGAAACGGACAGACAGGTGACAAACTAAAGAAAACAAACAATATAAAGTGTCTTAGTAAGGCCACCACATGCTGCCTTAGTGTTGATTTTCAAAGTCTGTGGAACTCTACTGGAAGGATGAAACACAATTTTTTTCAAATTATTTGGTGTTTTGACGATGGAGTTGGAAAGTGCTGTCTGACACATGAATCTAAAATCTGCCACAGGTCTGGGTTAAGATGTGCTGACTGTGAAGGCCAAAGCATATGATTCACAAGATAGATAGATAGATAGATAGATAGATAGATAGATACATAGATACATAGATACATAGATACCCCAATAAAACACTGCTAAATAAATAAGTGCATTGATTTACATCCTTAACGTTTGAAAAAAAAAAAGACAACTAATTTGTAAAGATGTGAGCGTAATGCTGTTTAACGTTTGTGCCTAAATTGATTTAAGCCTTTTCAAACTCCTGCTTATTTTGAATTTGCAAATGCTTTCTCCTACTTTACTCTCTGCACAAGAAAGCAGAAGAATCACAAGAGCGGTTTTCATGCTTAAGATGCACATATACCGTCAACAAAGATGGATGCAGCACTTTACTGCCTGCAGGCAAAACATGGATGGAGTTTTCTCGGATAAGATTTCCGCATGAATTCCTTGATGATATTTTGTCTGTATGAGTCGTAAGCGCTGTTCGCCACATTATCCCCCCACAGTGGTGGAGGAAAAAAAAAACAAAAGAAAAACTGCCAAGAAGTGTATTCTTGATGGCATTAACAGTAGCCATAGTAACTGTGATATCCCCCTGTGCTTAAATGTCACTTTGTGCCTGTGCTCCTGTCCTCAGCCGTCCCCTTCCCCTTGAGCCACCGCCTTACGATGAAGGAAGTGTTTGACTCCGAAGGGAAACCTCGCGTGGATCTCCTGAAGGCCCACCTCACCAAGGAGGGCCGAGTGGAGGAAGCCGTGGCGCTTCGAATCGTCAACGAGGGGGCAGCTATCCTGCGTCAGGAGAAAACTATACTAGACATCGAGGCGCCGGTCACAGGTATCAAAACCTTTTAGACGCATTTACCTGCTACTTAAAGTCCCAGTGCAGCACCTGGAACTCGAAATGATTCAGTGTTCCGGTTGAAGGTTGCCATAGATCTTTTGCAGACATTTTGATTCGTCATAGCAGCAGAAGCACAGGTGAAACAAATTTTGTTAAAGTCGGCTCAGTTCCATTGAGGGTCCCAGTAAAAACCATGACAGTCCTCCGGGATGCACCACATCACGACCCGGGAGCTCACTCACCAAAGTGGAATGCAGTCATTTTTAATGTTTATTTTTATGACAAACCAAAATGTCTGCTCAGATAGAATCCCACATGCGGCTGGAATTTGATCACCCATAAGAAATAGATATGTTTTATCATGTTTTTTTTTCTCCTTCCCATTTATTTGAGGAGTGTCTGAGGTGTGGATTTGTGTCTGTCTGTTTGTACTATTCTGGTTTGAATTTTTGCCTTTACTAAACAGATGATACCTGAGACACACTGGAAATAAGTGACGTTGTGTTCAGAATCCAACCAGGGAAGCGATGTTTAACCTTCTGAACTCCCAACAAGTTTCTGGACGTTTTTTTAGCTCCTGTCACAGTTTTACTCACTGTGGCCTCATTTTTCACTGCAATATAAAATCCTGCACTTCTATGGAAACAGTGCAACCATGACTAGAAGTAGAGCGAGCTCAACGTTTCTTAAATGCAGTATGACAAAGTTATGATGCCATAAATCATTAAAAAAAAAAGTTAAGTTTACATGAATAACATTCTCCATGTGCGAACAGCTGTTATCACTACTAGAAAAAAATGGCGGCTCCAAATGCTACAGACATGTGCAATTTCCTTTTTTTTTTTTTCATATTTGTTCTGCTACGTGTAAGCTCACAGCCTGCAGTTCAGCCCAGTTCAGCTGAAAAGCCCCTGAATGTTTGTCATGTGACTGTTGGTCTCAGCTGAGTCACTAATGACTTCACATTTTATGCCCTGGAGCGCACATTTTATTTATTTATTTTTTTTCAGAATCTGGTCAGAGCAAACTTTTTTTTTTTAATTGTTTGTTACATTTAATTTAAAAAAAAATCATACAAAATAAAGTTATTTGAATGAAAATCACAATTTTAGGTTTTAAATTCTTATACAGTTTAGTAGTTTTTCTGAAGAAACAGCACACAGCAGACGAGTAATTCATCAGAAAGTTACATTTCTGATTAATTTAACCATTTTAACCGTTTCTGGCCCTGATAAATGGAGCAATTTTGCAGAATTTTAAATTAGGATTATGTTATAAGCCTCTTAAACACTCAGCCACACACTGTCTTTGTGGTACGGCTTTCTTTGTCTGCCAAATATTCAAGTTATATCCACTCCAGTTTTGTGTAAATTAACATTTAAAGCTGAAAAAGAACATTTTAATGTATTACATCAGTAGTTTAGTAATACTTTTAATTGTATGCTCTTTCTGTAAGAAGGTGACAGAATATATTTCGATTAACATTTCAGCACTTGGGATAGATTTGCAGCCCGTCCAGAAACCACAAAGTATATTCACATCATGATTATATTGTCAAAAACAGTGAGCTCTCCAGGAAACTGCTCCTTCTCTCTCTAGCAAATGCTTCCATGTTAGCTTTGGCGATGACATTATTATTATTTATTTATTTAATATTATTTAGTGAAGACAGAGGCAGCTGGAGACCCAGATAATTTTCTCAGATGTTGGAGGAGACGAAATAGAACAAAAAATAGAATATTGGACTCATATGGACCAGGTGGCCAGAAAATCAACTCCCAATCAAGGCTAATGTTCAGGGGTTTTTCTGGCTCAGAATGGGCCTTTGGGGTTCACGACGCTCAACAGTAAGCATGATCAGTCCGTGTACAGTAAAGATAATGTGTCCGCGTTGCTTGATTTGGCAGAAATCTGTGGATTTTCGGGGGTTTTTTTGTGACCATTTGATAAACAAATATGTTTAATATGCTTGAGTCAACGACACCCCATTAGCCCTCTAAAATTCCAGTCATTTTTGGACATTTTTTTGCTTCTGTCACATATTTTTTTCACTGTGGGCTCATTTTCCACTGTCCTGTACCTCTATGGAAACAACACGATCATGGCTACAAGTAGAGGGAACTCAGAAAAGGTATTTCATGCAGTATGGCCCAAACACAATGCCATAAAACGGAAAAATAGGAAAAACTTATGATTTTTGATTATTTATTTCACAAAAAAACGAAAAAGAAAAAACAGAAAATTGGTCACAGCTGTTCTCATAACAGGAAAAATGGTGACTCTACATACTATAGATATTTTACTACTTAGATTTTTAATGTGTTTTAATGTGTCTCCTGTCTGCTCTGTGTAAACACAACCTGCAGTTCAACCAAGTTCCTCTGAAAAGTCAAGATATCTGTTCTACTAGTGAGGAGTAAATAAGTTAGTCAAGTACATGCTTTCTGTGTTTTTATTCTTGTTCTGTACCAATTATAGTCTGAGTAAAAGTTTTGTTTTAGTTTGAACAAGAGCAGAATGTGGATCAAAGTTTTAGAACTCTGGCTGTCAGGTTGGAAAAATATTATTTTAGAGGTAAACTATCATATGTAAAGGTATAAGGTGTCAGATTAGAAAGAAAATTAGGATTGCTAGAAGTTTGCAGCGTCTTCATATGTTAGCAAAAACATTTTTATTCTGAATATTTACAGTCTGAGCTAGTTATGATGTAGAATATGAGCTACCAGAAACAAAAAGGACTGTAATGCTGTGCACTCAAACTGAAGTTTACCATCAACAGAAATCTATCATGACTTTTTCCTGTAAGTTTGTTGTTACTGCATTGTGTCTGTTTAACAAATTGATGGTAAATACAGGATAAAGGTCAATCCAGTACAGTTTTCTCAGTGAATAACTCCTCAGGGTTTGCTAGCTGATTCACAGAACTCTATTCCAGTGTTCTTTCTTTCAATCTTTCTCCTGAATGACAGACTCCATCTTCAACTTTCTGAACTCAAAAACCTGCCAACGGGTTTGAAAAGTAAGGTACCAAAAACTTCACCATTTATCACAGCGAGACACTGTAATACCAGAGGGAGCCGAAGTAGTTCCATGTGGAAAATGAGCCAAATTAAAGCTTAAAGTTGTGAGATTTCAAACCAATTTATTTTACTTTTGAAAATTTCCCAAAGATAAACTATTTGCAGGAACCAGATTCTGTTAAAACCAAAACATTCATATCATTACCAGAGAAGCCATTAGTGACTTGTGTGAAATTTAGGAGTTCTGATGACCTGGGCTGAGCTGCAGGCAGTGCTGACACACAGCAGGGGGGAGGCAAGTATGAAAACAAATTTAAATGTCAGCAGTAAAATATCTAATATGTGAGGTCCCATTTTTATTCAGTACTGGTAACACATTGTGGCCACTTAAAAATGTTGTACATGTTGATTCCAGATCTTTTAAAACTTTTGTAAAACCAATAAGTCAACAAGAATTTTTTCTCTTTTCATGATTCACGGCATTGTAACTGTGTTATAGAGCACAAAAGATACTTTTAAGTTCAGTTTGCTTCAAGCCATGGTTGTGGTGTTTCTATAGTGGTGCAGGACTTCATATTACAGTGAAAAATGAGTCCACAGTGAGAAAAAAAGGTGACATCACATGGTCCTAATGAACCTATAAATTCAGATGCATTACAAACTGAAAGGTGCTCAAATGGAAGGGTAACAAACAGAATATCAGAATACAAAACTGCCAAATACCAAAAGCTGGATACCTGGTCAGAGTTGTAGTCTATTGTAGCTGTATTCTCGTATTTTAATCAAAGAATTCAACTATATTCTAGCCTGTATTTCAGCAGGATTCAATATGAATGTTGCCTTCTTTTGTCAAAATACCAAAAGGGTTATTTTGGAGCATCCGGTGGTGCTGCTTACAACAAACACCACATAATCGCAACACCCCCTCTCCAGATTGGAACCTTTGCTGCAACCTTTACTCATCTCACCATCGTTTCTGCTATTTCAAAAAAAAAATATTTAAAAAAAAAAAAATTTTACAATCAAAAATAAAGGCAAAATGGCAAAACAGTAAGTTTTCATAAACAGTGGGGTTTCTACAGAGAACCTTGTTCATATTTCTCAAATGAAAGTCATGACAAATGTTGTGTTGCTGCTGGCACTGAAAGTTGATCATCGTTTTTGCAATACAATGAAAAAAGTCCCACAAAAAAAAAAAAAAGCCATGGAAACACTTTGTAATACCTGCCTATCAAAGAGTAGTTAGTCCAGACGAAGCACTGAAACTCATTAGCATTTTCAGCAATTAATTCTGTATTATATCCTTGCAATCCTCGTAAATACTTGTGGACTTTGGATTTTGCTGCATTGTGAGGCTTCACTCTCACTCTGTTTACTAGCATCTATATTTAATATCGCAAAGCGTGTGACATTAAATATACATGCAATTATGCATTTAATTAGCATCCCATCAGCTTAATTGTCATAATTAAAAGCGAGCGCGGTGTTCAGCCAAAACAGAGGTGACAAATGGATGGAGCGCACACTGGCTTGAGGTGGAGTCTCCTCGTCTTGACTGGCGTCAGGAAAATGGAGGCTTTATGTATTAAGCATGAAATATGTATGATGGCCTGAGCGTTGTGTACGGCCGTTTGTACACTTGTTTTATATCTCCGCGAGCTCGAGTGGGGTTCGAATGTCTCCGCCGCTCCATGCGTGTGTTCTATATGGCCGTGCATGCGTGCTTGCATGTATGTGTGCGTTTGATTGCTTTAGTCACACATGCAGTCTCCCACTCACATTGCTCTAAGCTTTGAGTGGGCGAAGGCCACTGTGGAGCTGATAGGGGAGACGGAAAAGCGAGAGGAGATGGAGGATGAGTAGGAGAGAAGGAGACAGAGAAAGATGATAATGAAAAATTGAAGGCAGCAAGGAAATGAGATGTAGGTTTGCACTCCAGAGCCATAGCGTTCGCTACCAAAAAGTATATATCTCCCCCGAGGGCTTGAGATTTTTTTTTCCCACCGCCTTGAGGTGAGAGCGTCTCATTTCTCAGAAGCAGAGGACGGAGACCTTTCAGCCAAAGAAATACCTCAACATAGCGACGACCTAAGGACAGGAGAATGTACTCCATTGCTTTCTCAATTTGAAATGCTTCAGTTATTATGCCTGTGTTTTAATAGACGGGTGGCTGTAACAATACATAACATCGCTGCAGTAATACACACAGGCAGACTGTTAGTTTTACAAGTTTGTAGCTGGTCTGAGCTGCTCCTCTGTTGACTGTTTAAGATGAAGCACATCGTTTTTCTGCTTGACACAATTCATAGACGTTTAACATAATAAAACTTAAGCGACAGCATCAGTAATTATCTGGTCTGTGTTCAATTTATCAGATATAAAGTGGACACAATAATCCAGAGCGATGATGATGATGATGGTGAAGTGTGCAAATGCAAATATTCAAACACAACATACTTGTTTTTTTCTGCTCATAACCTACGTAGCTATATTGTCGTCTAACAACACAACATCTCCATATGTAATACTTCATTAATCATAGCAGCCCCATTCTGAGTTTACTGCTTTTTTCTTAATCGTAGCAGCAGGCATGATTACAGACAATACAAATGGTCTTTGTCAAATACAATTATTAAGACTGTGAAGATACAGATATCAACACAAACTGTAGCATCTCCACGCAGTTGCACCGCCTGCTTATCTGTCTATTTATAAAGCTAACCTGCACGCAGCAAAACAGGATACACTCAATACCTCTGATAGAAACCAGTCAGAATATTCTCTACCGCCTCTCTTGAACCCTCAGAAACACTGAAAAGCAGATACGGATCTCTTGCCCTTTTTCTGAGTCTCCAGAGGAAAAACACTGAGATTGAGTTTCCTGATAGTACAGTTAAAACCGGCTGGTGTTTTAGAAGCTACAACAACTGATTCACTAAATGAAATAATCAAAATAATAACACGGGACATATTTTTGTTCCTCATCAAACATGCAAATAAATTGATGTGTACACATGCGTACAAAGAACAAAGATATTCAATGAGATTTTTTACTATTTTTTTTGATTCCGTAACATCTGCCGTCCTTTGGTTGGTTTCCAGTCTGCGGGGACATCCACGGGCAGTTCTTTGATCTTATGAAGCTGTTTGAAGTGGGAGGATCACCAGCCACGACGCGCTACCTGTTCCTCGGGGACTACGTTGACCGCGGCTACTTCAGTATTGAGGTAAAGTCATGAGAATTTCATTGAGTGTGTCATGTGGGAGAAGTAAAAAAAACAAAGCTTCGTGCATTGGCTATGAGGTGACACTCTGTCCGTGTGTTTGCTTCGACAGTGTGTTTTGTACCTTTGGTCGCTGAAAATCCTCTATCCAAAGACTCTATTTTTACTTCGTGGAAATCATGAATGTAGACATTTGACAGAATATTTCACCTTCAAACAAGAATGTGAGTACCTCTCAGTGTTTAACATATTGTTTTGATGTTTTCTCTCCGTGTCTTGCTAATGTCATGTCAAGCCTGCAGCGGCTTTTTGGCGGGAAACGTGGCTGTCAAGTTAATTCTGTATGATTGCCCAAAAGGGGACGGAGTTCTCTGTAAACAACTGAAAATGTACAGTTAATAACAGAACATATGCATGCACGGTATGTACACATTACACATGTAGGAGGTAAACAGCCTCTGGGCAGATCATGAATCTTGTAGGTTTTTCTCAATAAATACATACAACGCCTGCAGCAAACATATTAAAAATGAACTTACTGAGGTCGTTAATAAAACTACACCTCACCTATAGAACTGTACTTAAGTAAGCTGTTGAAATATTATCCTTGGCTTGCGTGTCTTCCTTTTTAATTTATTTGCATGTTACTTAAAAAGAACTTTTATATTTCAGTGTGCTTGTTCTGTAATGTTGTGTTGTCTCAGATGAACAGTTTAAGTCTATGTAAACATACTTGTCCATACAAACAGTTTTTGTTCTTCCATCTGATTACATTTTCGTCCTCTGGCAGGTAAAATCAAGTACTCAGAGCAGGTGTATGACTCATGTATGGATGCATTTGACTGCCTTCCTCTGGCTGCTCTCATGAACCAACAGTTTCTGTGCGTCCACGGCGGACTCTCACCGGAAATACACACCTTAGATGACATTAAAAAGGTGATGACCTACTGCCTCAGCGAATACAAGGGTTGTACATTGTTTGTGTGAGTCTCATGTGATTTTTATTTTTTATGTAAAGTTGGATCGGTTCAAGGAGCCGCCAGCGTTTGGGCCCATGTGCGACCTGCTGTGGTCCGATCCCCTGGAAGACTTTGGCAACGAGAAAACCCAGGAATACTTCAGCCACAACACGGTGCGAGGCTGCTCCTACTTCTACAGGTGAGTCGTTTCTTTGTGCTCCTCAACTTCAGTTCTGCGGATTGGATTATTCCAACTTGCTATTATCCATGCTAAGACACTTAGAGCTTATTTAAAGGATGGTTTCATTCATCAGTAGTCTCAAACTGTCTTTATGTCATCTTTCATTGCGAGCAATCACCAACCTAAACATCACATACAGCACTGATTGCATGAGCTTGACGCATGTGGCTCATCGCAGGCCTCTAATTGCACTTTAGTTTTAGAGGAGTGATAGACTGCATCTCACACTGTGAATCCTTCTACAACAGATCCTATTTGGTATAAATAGGGTAAAAAAAAATACATGTTGGTTGGTCCTGAAATAGATGGCTAGTTATCAGTTGTGACTGTGTTACAGGCTGTCTGCTTAGACAGTGTGTTTAACCCCCTGACCCCCAAGCATTATGTGTTTTTCTTCTCCTATCACATTTTTACTTACTGCAGGCTCAAAGTCCTTCACCTC
>NW_007578867.1:14751-44080 GCF_000690725.1 Stegastes partitus
GGGCTACACTTAGAGACAGACAACCAAGCACACTCACATTCACACCTACGGACAATTTAGAATCACCAATTAACCTCAGCATGTTTTTGGACTGTGGGAGGAAGCCGGAGAACCCACGGGGGGCTGCACGGGGAGAACATGCAAACTCCACGCAGAAAGATCCCAGGTGTCCTCACCGGGACGCGAACCGGGGATCTTTTAGCTGTGAGGTGACGGTGCTAACCACAGAGCCACCTTGCAGCCTGTAAGCACCATGTGCAACATTTTTTTCAAGTGCCCACCAGTGTTACCAACACTAGAATAAAAACAGTAACTCTACATATGATACATTTTTTTACTACTTACAGTTTTATTTGTTTGCGTACTTGTCTTCTATCTGCTCTGTGTAAACACAGCCTGCAGTTCAGCCAAATAGTCCTTGAATTTTTGTCACATGACTGTTAGTCTCAGTTGAGTCAGTAATGACTTCTAGTTTTATGCCAAGAAGCACAGATTTTTTTTTTTTCACACTCTGGTTAGTGCAAATGGTTTGTTTTTGCCAAATTTTTAAACAAGACATGTACAAAAAGGGATTTTGATGAAACAGAACAGCAAGGCACAGATGAGTAGTTCAAGGATCATCAGAAAGTTGAAAATCCAACAATTCTGTCTGTTTTACCAGGGTTATTTTGTCCAAATAAATGCTGTAATTTTGGTGATTTTATTAAAAAGATAACATGCCTTTCACATCTGCTGGCGGGTTTTGGGGTTTAGAGAGTTAAGCAGTCGAAGCAGATGAGAGAAAGGGAATGACATGAATTTAAAGTAAACTCCCAAAGTCGTCAGTGTTGATGAGATATCATTTAGGCTTTTAAGAAGATTCGCTGCAGTGCAGGGAGAAGTTTGACTGTTACACAGATGTTGTGCAAATGAACTCTTAATGTCAAAAATAGATGTTAAGACTGTAAATTATTAATAGATATCAAACATTTGTTGGTAACTGAGCGAGGAGAAGAAAACAACAAATAGAGGCACATTTAACAAGAAGAGTAAATGATTCGGTAAATGAATAGCTAAACGTCGCCTTAAAACCTAAAGACTTTTGACTTACAGAACAGATTGTTACAGACAAAAGATTAGATGGATAGACCCAGGCTCAAATAAAAATATAGGCAAAGACAGGATGGAATAAAATATAAAACATAATAGCGAGGCAAATTGGGAATGGGCTTGTTACACAACTCTGTTTAACAACCTCTGTGACAGCATGTAAAGGAAGGAGCGAGCAGTGTCCTAATAGCGAGATGGAAGAGAGCTGTGGAAGTAGGTGGTGGTGAGGAGAAGAGATTAGGTGGCAGTTATGGTGAGAGTTTTCTTAATGAAGGTTCAGAACAGTACAGACCCAAGCGTGGGAGCTGCAGCTCTGCTTAAATCACAAAAAAAAGGCAGCAAGACTTATTCCTCCACTGAAGAGGAAATGACATTCTGGACAGTGCGTGCAAGATAATTAGAGTACAGAGTCACATTATAACCCAACTGTAGCGCTCATTTCTGAACACATGTACAAGGTGTCGCTTGTTTGAACGGATATCAGATGGAATAGTTCCACCGAAGTGTTGTGTGCAGACCCAGTTTAAAACGACCCTGACAGTTGTGCATATTTTAATCAGTTACTTCCACTCTGCATGCTGTTTAAAGGAGTGATGATCTTCTCCTAATGCACGTGATTTATTGTTTTTGTTTAACTCTCTAATTCCCCAACAGGGTTGGTTTTAAAAGGCATGTTGTCTTTTAATAAATCCCCAAAATGCCCATACAGTATGTCACATTTCTGCAAATACTGTATTACATCTTTTCATGGGACTACACTAAAGAAATGACACTTTGCTACAATGTAAAGTAGTCCGTGTACAGCTTGTGTAAATTTACTGTCCCCTGAAATAACTCAATACACAGCCATTAATGTCTAAACCACTGGAAACAAAAGTGAGTACACCTCTAAGTGAAAATGTCCAAATTGGGCCCAATTAGCAATTTTCCCTCCCCGGTGTCATGTGACCCGTTAGTGTTACAAGGTCTCAGGTGTGAATGGGGAGCCGGTGTGTTAGATTTGGCGTTATCACTCTCACACTCTCTCATAGTGGTCACTGGTAACATGGCACCTCATGGCAAAGAACTCTCTGAGGACCTGAAAAAAGACTTGTTGCTCTACATAAAGATGATCAAGGCTATAAGAAGGTGGCCAACACCCTGAAACTGAGCAGCAGCACGGTGGCCGAGACCATACAGCGGTTCAACAGGACAGGTTCCACTCAGAACAGGCCTCGCCATGGTCGACCAAAGACGTTGAGTGCACGTTCTCAGCGTCGTATACAGAGGATGTGACATACTGTAATTCAACAGAGCCAGACACTAAAAACATAAACAATCACCAGATATTCAACTTTATGACAGTTCTCAAACTACTTACGTGTGATGTCAGGAAAATGAACCAAATCTAATTCATCACAATGGCTTCATTCTACATAACTCAATTAAAAGTAAAATGACAAAATAAATTGCTGACTCTCACCAGATTCTGTTCAATACAAACAAATGTTGCACTCCTTGGTGTAACCGAGAAGCCATTAGTGGCTCATCTGCAACCAAGAGTCATGTGACAAAAGAATTCATGAACTTTTCAGCTGAACTGCAGGCTGTGTACTCAGATACAGGTATGGAGACAAATTAAAAATGTCAGTAGTAAAATATCTACACTTTGTAGAGTTTGTTTTTGAATGGAATAAGGTTGTACGTGCTGATTCCAGGTTGTGGTGTTGTTATAGTGCACAATGAATTCCTGGGTTCTCTCTACTTCTAGTCATGGTTGCTCTGTTTCCATAGAGGTGCAGGACTTTATATTGCAGTGAAAAATGAGGCCACAGTGAGTATAAATGTAACAGGACAGGAGGGTTAAATATGTTTGTGCTTCCTGAACACTGGATTCTATTTCTGAGATTGCAAAGATGCAACACTTGCTCTAGAGCACAGTTTTTCCTCCTTTTTTTTGCTTTATTTTCTGGTATAAATGCCTCTTCATGATTGCTCTACTTGAAAGTTTCTCTTCTTAGCAAGGCTACTTAAACATCTTTGCAGCTATAAACGCATTCGCATGTAGACTGGGATAGAATTCTCTGATTAAGCAAGCTATCCAGAGCTGAGAGTTGGTTTTAGTACCAAACTGAGATGAACTGAAGCCAGCGACTGAGTGAAACATCAGTGCGCAGTACGAGTTAAAGACACATTGCTTTAACCTGATCAAAACAAACAACAGTAGCCATTAAAGTGTCTCAACTTCCCCTTTTCACTACTGTAAAATGGTCACCGATATTGTTTCGCAGCGAGATCGGAGCTCTGTGAGGATTATTCTGTAGATGTGTGGAGGATGCTGCTATAATAGTCATCTATCTCCCCGTGGCTTTGTTCTGCCTTCACTCTCAAACTTACCTCTCCATCATTATGACTCTTGCCAACCATGCAGTATGTATGCAGCGCGGAGAACGCCGTTCTCTTGGGGATTTTTGGGAAATGCGAGAAAATCAATATCTGGAATAAAAGTGGATAGAGGAGGTTGAGGAAAAAGGTGGCGCATTAACTATTAAATCAAACGTAATGCGGTTATTGGACTTGAAGCTGTCACAATACATTAACTGTACACAGAAACACAGCAGTGGGGAGCGTTGTTTGCCTCCCTGAACATGTGTTCCGTGAAATCAATGCTGGGAATTTTTCACAAGTGGCCATAGAACTGATTGTTCGTCAGAGGAGGGAAGAATGCAACTAAAAATCTAATGTTTACATATAGTAAATTCCAGATGTGTTCTTGTTATTATCATTTGTGACGATGACTACCTCATATTAAGATGCATATTTTTTTGATAAAATTATGAATTAAGCCTATAAAAAAAAATAAAGAAATACTTGTGAAAAGCATTTGCATACAGCTTTTACATATCATATGTATAATTTATGTGGAGGAACAGCACGACTGCCGGCTTCAATAACGTGATGCGGAGCTCTCGTAGCGCTTTAACATATAGTTTTCTGTATTCTTTTCACATAATGTTGTCACACTCCATCTGGCCTTTTGCCACCTGAGCTTTGTGATTATTAATATGATCCTATACATTATTTTTTTTTAAATTTTGGGGAGGGGGATGAATGTGATGACCACCAGCCTGACAGATGGATTTCCTAAGGTGAAAGAAAAAAAAAAAAACCCTCTCAGTTTCACACTCACAACACAGCACTTCCATCTCTCTCTGTCTCTTTCACTCATCCTCACTTGTCAGATTCCTCGCGCTCTCTCACTCACAGGCTCACCGACACATTATTGTGTGTTTTCACAAAGGGGAGAAAAAGGGAATGTGAGCCGCAGGCAAAGCATTGTGCGCGCTCTCTCGCAGATAATCAATAGATAGCGTTGGAGCGGACGAAAAAAAATAAATTTGTATATTAGATGCTGGGATATTATTACATGACACAGAAACAATAGAAGAAAAATACTCTGTGCGGCTATGAGGAACTTAATCTTTTGTAAGAGCGATGCAGAAATTGCCCTTATTTCGAAGGTAGGGATGCATTGTAGATGTGTTTTTTAATAGAAACGGTTATATAACGTTTTTTTAAGCCCAGCGTGGTGCAGTTCTTTTAGGGTGAACTGACAGCCATAGTGGAAAGAGTTACAACATATTCCCGTCTGTGTGTAACGCAGCTATTCCTGTAATTTATATATTGGCCACCGAGGGAATGTCAGCCATGTGACCTAGATAAACGGGGAGGATGGCACACTTTCGCCAGGTGCTCAGGGCACAGAAGTCTCCTTGTTTTTCTTCCGGCATAAACCTTTGAGCACTTAAATATTTTAAACGCTTCTGAAAGTTTGATGCGTCCGAGGATGGCAGCGACTGTAAGGAAGTGCAGGAGGAGAGGATTGTTGCTGGGGAGGATTTTACTCCATGTTGTTGTGTAGAGGTGGAGGGGGGGGGGGAGTAATTATGTTTAAGTGCCTAATCATTTTAGCTGTTAATTGGGAAAGAAATGCTTTTGTGCTCCCCAAAGTTGCTGCTTTTCTGCAGTTTATTGCAGTGAACTGAATCTTTTTCTGTTGTAGACTGCAATTTAAAGACATCACCTTAAGCTTTGGGACACTGTGAAGGAAATTTTTACTGCTGTCTGGCATTTTTATCGAACAAAAAAATACTTGGTAGGTTACTTGATATCAAAAATGGTACTTTTAATGTGATTAAATCAAAGGTGATTGATGGTGATGGTGGTGATAACTGGTGATGTAGGTTTGCATTACATGTTAATGAAATGTGTGCTAATAAGTTACTGAGTGTTAGTCGCTATTTGAAATTTTGTAGAGTCCAAAATACAGTGAACACTGATTACTGCAAACAGTAACACATGAAGACTATACAAAAGTTTTTCTATCTTCAAATTCCTGCATGGAAACTTATAAAAGCAAAGTTTTTCACAATAATAAACTGAAATGTGTCTAGTTTATTTTGCTTATTTAAAGGATCCCCATTTGCTGAATTGCATAGCAATCAGCTGATCTTCTTGGACTTCCTGGACAAAATGAATGATTGACCCAGTATATGTGGTTGTAAATAAGGAGAACACTTTCTTGTGACAGCAGCGCCTCAGCCATGCATTAATGTGATCTGTTAAACTCTTTAAGGTGAACGTCTGAAATTTGGGCCTCATGCCCTAAAAGTCAGGGACGTCTGGGTTTGCATGTCACTTCTGCTGTGACGGTTGTCTTCACTCGTGTTTCTTTCTGAGCTGTTTTGACAGGACGATCTGTCGGTGGACATACGCCTTGTTCATCTGGCTTCATCAATAATTATCAAAGACATTACAGAAGAAATTACAATTTACAAGCACAGTATATCAAGTAATGATAGATTAAGTACCAATCAAGCAAACTTGTAAACAGGTTGGCACTTGTGACTGATGGATTAAAGGATATCCTTTTTTAGTCTGGTCTGGAATGCAGCTGTTGGAATAAATAAAGGCATCACAAAGGGCTTTTTAAAATTTGTGACCTGTAGGGATGTGACAGATTGAGGTGGTGCTGAATTGAGGCCATAAATCGTTGCATTTTAAAACAGCTCATCAAATTGTAATCTTTTTTTTTTTTTTCTCTCTCTCTCTAACCGAGGAGACACAGTTTGAAGTGATAATGCATTTCTGAATGGCGTAACACAACCTTGAGGCATTACGTAACAACTGTGGTGAGAGGTGCTAAATGGTTCCCCTGCAATGGTAGTTAGCTGGAAGTGTCCCAATTCTCATTATTCGTCTGTCCTGTGTGACACGGCGCCGATGTTTTCAGCTTTCACTTCTTCTGTGGAGGCAAATCGTGGTCTTTAATCTACTGCCTTTCTGATTCATGACTGTGCAACTCTGATCTGTAACACAGGAAATACTATCATCATACTTCAGCGGAGGAGTCGTTGTGATCGTAGCCGAAAACACAGGGAGGACAGGCATGGTATGCAGCAAGTATAGGAATAACAAAAGTATAGCCTCAGTCAGTTATTGGGAGATTATTATCGTACAAGCAGCATAGGAGAGGTTGTGTTGCAGTTAAATCAATGATTGAAGGTGTTTGTCGGATGATGTTCATATACATATGCAGCTTTTTATAGATGGTGACCCCTAATGTCACTGGTCACAAAATGAATGTTATTAGACAAAAAAAAAAAGAGTTCAACAGTCAGAACTGAGTGCAAACACTGATAAGCTTAAACCTTATGGTCGCCACTGCCTTATATTCTGTTGGTATAAGCATAAAAAGAAGGAGGACATAGAAATACTCAAGTAAAGTATTATTACTCCTAAATTTAAGTTCAGTATTTGAAGAGATGTACTGTACATTGCTGAATTCTGCATGCAACAATCTGTTTAATTATTTTAAATTAACATATAGGTACCCCCAATATGACAATTAGATCTCAAAATAAAAATATGATAAAAGCCAAAAGAAGTCCATACAATCACAAAAATATAGGTTAAAATATGTTGCAAAACAATGTAGCCACTCAGTCCCATCCATGTTATGTTCATTTCACTGCTACGTGCATAAACAGCAGGAGAACATTTTTAGGTTTCTGCCATCAACAACCAAAAGACAACCAGCACTGGACGTAGAGGTGCAAGACTCTTGTAAAAAACGAGTCGACATCAACACATCGCCAAGCAAAGGAAGATACTTGTTGTAGTGAATCACAGATCTCCAGCTTCATAATGGGCTGTAAACCCTTTGATAAGTGTCACTGTGCTGTTCAAAGTATCAACAGTACAGACAAAGAAACTCCACGTCTTGAAGTGCACCTTTAAGATGTCAAACAGATCCTGAGGCAACATAATCAGACAACTTAAGCATGTTTTTCATAGTATCATATGGACGGAGCATCGATGCTTCAATAGACTTCTATATAACAAAGGGGCCGATTTCATACCATATGTGTGCAGCGGCGCGCTCCGTCTGAGCTAGCTCACAGGGTTCATCCATTTTCAGCCATATTTCCTGTCAGGTTAGAGCTGGAGGGCAGGAAGCTCCGACTGCCGCTTACTGGGTTAGCCTTTTTTTTTTTTTCTTTTTACTGCAACAGGTAGCTGTTGGATGGGTTTTTCATACCCTTGCATCACCCTCAGCCAGGCTTTCATAAATGCATTTATGAGTGATAAATCTTTGTTGTTTCATTTTCTACTGAGTGAAACTGTATATGAAATTAGTACCTTGCAGTTTGAAAAGTTCTGTTGTGTGACGGGGGTTGGGGGGGGATTCTGTTTGACTTATGGTAGGATTGTGTACTTAATGGAACTCTGTTGTTAGCTCTGCTCTTTTACTCCACAGTCCATGAAAAGTGTTTGCAGCCACATCTCTAAACCCAGTTTTTATTTACTCTTTTGCAGTTATCCAGCTGTATGCGAGTTCCTACAGAGCAATAACCTATTATCGATTATCCGGGCGCATGAAGCACAAGATGCCGGGTATGTTATCACTACAAAACACATGAAAAGCACACACCTACAGACCTACAGGCACAGACAAAAATAGATACGTATTTACATATGTAAGAAGGAGCTCTGCCTTTCTTCTGTCTTCACCTCCACCTGACCGCCTTGAAGCTACCGGATGTACCGCAAAAGTCAGACCACTGGATTCCCATCCCTCATTACCATCTTCTCTGCGCCAAACTACCTGGATGTTTACAACAACAAAGGTCAGAAAAATCTCTTTATCTCTTCTGTCTTTGATTTAGTTTGCGGTTTCATCTCTGATCTGTCCTGGTCAATTAATTTTTGTATCACAGAAATTGGTATGAATGATACTCGGTTGTTTGAAGTTCGTGTGACTCACTGACTGTGGGTAGAAGCTTGCCATTGGTCCCCTTACACGTGGTTAGCACCGTTGCCTCGCAGCAAGAAGGTTGCCAGTTCGCATCCCGGTGAGGACACCCTGGATCTTTCTGCATGGAGTTTGCATGTTCTCCCCATGCAGCGTGGGTTCTCTCCGGGTTCTCCAGCTTCCTCCCACACAGTCCAAAAACATGTTGAGGTTAATTGGTGATTCTAAATTGTCCGTAGGTGTGAATGTGAGTGTGCTTGGTTGTCTGTCTCTAAGTGTAGCCCTGTGATGGACTGGTGACCTGTCCAGGGTGTCCCCTGCCTTCACCCTGGGATAGACTCCAGCCCCCCCACGACCCTGGTGAGGATGAAGCGGTGTATAGAGGATGGATGAATGGATTAGTTTTTTATAGTTATTTGAGTGACTATTGCGAATTTTGCCTTTTTTTTAATGTAAGGGTATGAATACATTTGAGAACGACTGTATCTGAGACTAATGTAAAATGAATATACTCCTGCATTAAAATGTATTATTCCCATACATCATATCATTTATATCGCTCTGTAAGACAGACTGGCATACCCTGAGCAAATAATTTACTGTTAAATCAAAGTTATAACAGTCAACGGTAAAGCATGGTGCTATGAACGAGAGGCGCTTCTGTTCCAACACCTGCACCCTTGGCCTTTTAACCGCATCTAGGCCGGATTTTACAAAAAAAACAGACTTGTATACAACCAGTCGATGAACACACACACAATGGAGCTGCACACTGTCCTCACTAAAGGGCCATGTTGCATTTCAGAACCCTTAAAAAGTGGCCCTACATGTGATAAAATGACTGCCATGGGCTCCTCTGACTTATCTATTAAAATGGTTTTAACAGCGCAGACTGGAGTGCACGGGTTAATGTAACTGCATTTAGCTGTGAGCAGGCATAAGAATGCATCAGGGAGCCCCCGTTTGTTTGTGTTCTCAGATCTGTGTCTTGGTTGCCATAGGCTATGGGAGATGGGGAGCGTGGGAGGGACTGTCGGCGCTGCTGACTATCTCCATGTGGCTTTATCCCTCTTGATGTAACAGTGTCAGCAATCCCTGGCCTCAGCTGGGCCATCTAGTGGTTGAATATCTGTTTTTTTTTGTTTGTTTGTTTGTTTTTTTTCCCTTTTTCTCTTACTGTTGAAAAAAAACATTAAGCCGAGTAACATCAGTGAATATGAATACATTTACAGACAGCGCATGAAACATGGTGCATGTGGCTGTGACAGCACACCATGTAAAGATTCTAAACTAGAAAGCAGTATAAATATGGGTTTTTGTAGCATGATATCACTTTTACTTAAGGGAATAACAAATATCAAATTCTATTAAACACTTCTTACAGAGGGATTACAACTTTGGAGCTGGCTATAAATTAAAAATGTACCCGCTGAGGTTATTTCCAAATGTGTCTGCAGTAGAGGCTTATTTAAGTCAGATTTTAGAAAGGGGGAGGGGGATGCTCCAAATCAAAAGAACCACAGATGTTATTTGCTTGACCTGTAAATATTCTGATTGTTTAAGTGCTTCTAAAGTCTGTTTCCATTTAATCATTTTTCTCAAAAGTGCCAGTGGTATTCTTAGACTGAGGATTTGTATGTGAATCTTTGTGTCTCTGTATAATATGAATTGTAATGATGTATACAGTTATTATGCCTATATGCAATGCATTACCACATGTACTTATCAGTATTCTCTTTATGTTACAGAAAGGTTTTATTCATCTCTAACCTCAATGTATAATTCATGATCCTTTAATGGGCTGAGCAATTTAAACAATCAGCTCTCCTCTATATAATATGATTATACTTGATAACTGCAATACGTCTTTATTTAAGAGGAAGGTTTTACTCTTCTTTTTTTTCCCCTCTCCTTTTCCCCAACAGCTGCTGTACTGAAATATGAAAATAATGTCATGAACATCCGACAGTTCAACTGCTCACCCCATCCCTACTGGCTGCCCAACTTCATGGATGTCTTCACCTGGTCTCTGCCATTTGTTGGAGAGAAAGGTATCCTTTTTTTAAATTCTCACGACAAAGTGTTTTATTATCTGTCAGGTGCTTTAAATATGACAACGTATCCTAATGTGTCATCTCTGTGTAACTTTTTCCACCTCTCTTTCACACTGTTTCCTCTCCAGTCACAGAAATGCTGGTGAACGTGCTGAGCATCTGCTCCGATGATGAGCTCATGAATGATGAAGATGAGATCTTTGACGGTGAGAAGTGTATTGTTTGTACTTTTCACTGGTGCGTTGTGGGTTCAGTTCACACTTCATACACTGAAACAAAGAAAGCTGCACACGCTGCTGTTGATATCTGAACTGTTGTGAGAAAACAACTCTTGTCTTCATCAGGGTGATTTACATGCTGTGTAGAAAGCAGCCTACATAGACTCTATAAGAAGACCTGCTAGTTCGTTGGCTGGTGAAGTGGTGACGGCACACTCCTCCCACATCTGTGGGATTCACAATATGGATTTTGGCTTTTCTTTGTTTTCGAGCCAAATTTGTTTGATAGTTTGGCTTCGTTCTAGCACCGACAGGCATAATAGAAATAAAGGCGTTAAATCAATCCCATTTCCATATGCTTTTATGATTTAAATATCAGCTGAGATTCGTACATTGCATGCAGCATATTGCCACTTGATGTTGACATGGTAATTCAGTTAAACTAGAACAGTAGCTTATAGTTTTTAGTGCTTAGGGAAACAGAACATAAGATGACATTTATTGCATCAGGAAGGCCATTAAACATGGTGTCTGATTCACTACATATAGGCCTCGATGACAACATCTGCTGGTATACAGTGTCAGTATGTAAAGCAATGCAACAACCTAGACTATGTGGTACCTATCACAGTATCCTATGCACATACACAGTATAGTATACCATATATTTATAGTATTTTCTGTGCTCTAGAACCCTACTTAACAGTTTCTCATGTATTATCCTAGCTTATGACAGCGTTTTCGATGTCTGAGAAGTCTAGAATGACAGTATTTGGATTTCTTTACAGCCAATGCAGCTGCAGCCCGCAAGGAGGTGATCAAAAACAAGATCCGTGCTATTGGGAAAATGGCCAAAATGTTCTCAGTTCTCAGGTAAACTTTTCGTTTGTGTGTGTGTGTATGAAAATGTAGGTATGATAATATATTTATGTATTCAAATTCAGAAACTGTATGCATCTGTGCGTCTGTGTGTCGAGCGTTTGTGTGTGCCCACACTGAGTCTGCTGTTGTCAGAGTGGGGGCATTAAGTGTTTTATTTCTCCAGTCTGATCAAGGTTCAGCAAAATTTTCTGACCTGTTTGCCTCTCTCTGTCTTTTCCTGCAGAGAGGAGAGTGAAAATGTGTTGACGCTTAAGGGTCTGACGCCCACTGGCATGCTGCCAAGCGGGGTTCTCTCTGGAGGCAGACAGACACTGCAGAGCGGTGAGTACAAGGCTCAGCCGAAGCCTTTTCGCTGTCATTTACTCCCCGTTTTCTGTTTCTCCTCCTCATCACCATTCTCAGTCCTACCATTGCTCTTATCTCTCCTTCAGCCGTTCGTTTTCTCTTCTCTGCTTTAAATAAAGAGGAGCTGACTAGCATTGTTTTTAGCCTCTTAGTGATGCTCTTATCACATTGAGGATATGGAGGAGAACGTGATGGTACAGACAAAATCCAAGATCTTCCTCATCTACAATAACAAATTATGTCACACAATATAGTATAACACCTGCATCACAGTGTTTAGAAAAACTTGTTTCCACAGTTTTATCATGGATCCCTTTGAGATCTGTGTCCCGACTGATATCACAATAAGTTCAAACCTAAACTTTAAGCTGCTTTACAGTTTTTTAATTTTAATGTGGCATGTCAACATATCCACTTACAAGGTTTTCTGCAACTCTATTAGCAAAAGATCGGATATTTGCACATACAGAAACAAAAAAACATGGGAATCCAACTAGAATCCCATTTTCTCAGTGAGAACATGTTTGATTTTTTAAGCCAAGAGTTTCCAAAATTGCAACATAGTGATGAATAAAGCTATTTTAATTTTTCAGAATTAATTACGGCGCATAGTCAGTGTGACGTCAGTGCAAGTAATTTCTGTCCTATTACCTAAAATGTGCCTTCTACTCTTTCCATCTCAATATCGCTGTTACTCACCGTCTCTTTCACTCTATCTCTGTTATTTTTCATATGAATTTTCTAACCCCAGTTTGACACTGAGTCTCTCAGTATTAACGCATGCCGCTCCTCTGAGTTTGGCTGTAACATGTAGATCTCATCGGGCCTAACACGAGCCGCCTTTTCTCGCTGGGGCTGCGTTTTACATTTGCATGGCTTTATCAGGAGTAACCTGATCCCCTCCTCCCCCCTCAGCCACCATTGAAGCCATTGAAGCCATCGAGACGCATGATGAGGACAGAGAAGGTAAACCGGTGCTCCTTCTCCCACCCCTCTCAGTACTATCAGGGTTCTCCTGCTATGGAGGCCACCTGTCACTGACAAGTTCATTCACACGACAGCTCACACAGTAACGTGGACCCTACTCTTGTAAGCCTTGACGCTGGTAGGGCTGGCACTTTACTTTGCAGTAGAGTAAAACACAAATCCAACTAGATGATTGGATTTTCGAGAGATTGATTTATAAAAGATCATTAGTTAAAATAAAATAAGTTGTTATTTGTAATGAAGGCTACCCTATACACAGTATTATCTTCCAGGAAGTGTTTTTAAGTGGGTGCCTAAGTGGCAAATAGAAGAAACATCCCACAGCTGAGGGCTGTACTACGAAGCCAGATTAGAGGGTTATCGAGATATGTTGAGCTTAAAGTCGGAGTTTTCAGTCTCATGAAGGTGGTTCTCTTTTTACCGGGCTAAATCTCCATGGTAACTGATGCTGTGGAGCTAACCTGGTCGGGAGCAGGTTATGTTCAGAGTTTCAGATTTAAATCGGCTGGAAAGAGCGTCTCCCTTTAACCAGATTGTTTCCTGACTATTATTTATGAGCGATACAGATTCTCAGCTGAGGGAATATGTTTTATTTGCAAACATGCTCAGTTGTGTGTTACTAATATCACCACTAATATCACTAGTTACGCTATTGCACATTGTAAATATCGCATTGCCATGGGAACCAGACAGGTATTTAGTTGGCGATGCAGAAATCACATAAAAATGTTTTTATGTTTGGCTCTGATTTGCTGTCAAGTACGTTTGCATGCTGGTACTGTAGCTGATAGAACACAGATTAGAAAATGGATTATTCTACTGGTATTTATTACAGAGAATATTCAATAACATTAGTTTTGCTTTGATTTGGCCAAAAATTAAAGTGATATCCTGCATTATGGGACAGTGTGGGACCTAAATACACTTCAATACAAGATCATGTTTAAATATATGAAGCTTAACTTTAACGTGCAGTTGAAAACAGGCTGCTGCACCTGTACAATATTATAAATTACACACATTTAACAGTTTTCTACCAGCATTTCTGTCTTGCACTATTTGCAGTAGCTTTTTACTGTCTTAATATTTTTATGTTCCTCATTGTTCTTCATTAAAACAACGTGTTGACTGAAGCAGCTGCAGACAATTCATTGAGTGCAGAAGAAGAGTCACATGATGCGTTACACACCCCTTTTTATGTGGTCTGAAGCAGAAAGTCTGAGTTGTCAAAGAAAGTTGAAAACCACCTTCATGATATGTGTAATCTCTGGCTGGGGCTTTCGTTTTTGTCAAGCCAGCTTACAGAAAGAAAGCCTGGCTATGTCAAACTTGCTTCGTAGTGCAGCCCTCTTGCAGTATGTGCGCTATGGGAAGCTGGTGAGGGATCCTGATCTTGTAAATGTTGAGTCGAGGCACATGCTCTGAGAAGATAACGTTAATGCACTCCTGTTCCTTGCGGACAGATGAAAACAAGAAGTTCCTTCTCGTGTATTAATCTACTTCTACAGCGTCCACGATGACTGCAGCATCCATTTGTGTTTGAAAATTAGAAACTGGGAGGGAAAATGGGAAGTTGGGGGGAAAATGCTACATAAAAAATAAATAGCTTTTTAAGGTATCAAGGAATGTTCATGATAAATTAAAACACTGCAAAGTCAAGTGCTGCTATGAGATGCATGACTAAAGCACATTGTTTTGGGTTTGGCTTGTAAATGGCCTCCATCTGGTTCTAAAAAGTGTTGCATGCATATGAACAAGAAACAGACCAGAGCATCAACATGAAATATGCATCCTGAAGCCTGAGATTCCTGAGGTAATCTTTACTCACTAACCGAGTCGCTGCAGTATGAGACAGCAGTTAATCAGCACTAACACATCTCATTTTCACTCACATGTGTATCTGATCTGAAATAAGTAGCAGAGGACGACAGCAGGTAGACACTGAACTGAACTGTGTTTGTTTTTTGTTTTTTTCACAATACGGGTAAGTTCACTGAGTCTTGTTGCATTTTTGCTACTGTACATGTTTGAATTATTTAGACATAAACATCTTTTTACTTTTAACTGATGTGTTTTCTGTTGAGACCGGATGCTGGGGTGTGACATGGAATGTCATTAGAGGGAAGGGCAGTTTTATTGACAAAAAGACGTGTCAAACAGCACCATCTATTGGAAAGTAAGCAGTTTAAACACATGGAGGACATGTTAATGATGCCTCCTAGAAACTCACTTTTTTGCTCTAGAAAGCTCGTGATGGACTTTAGCAGCTTCTACTTTGCTGTGTCACTAATTTTAGTTGCAGAGTGAACAGCTTGTATGCGCAATTAAAAAAAAAAAAAAAAATCCCAGTTGTTCCTAACTCAGACTGATGTTCTTTCTTTAGAATGCCTTAGAAATAGCAGCATCATTTGATCATACCCAACATGAGGTGATGTGAGGAATAATCTAATATTGTGCCATTACATGGGGGTCCTGACCTCATTATATGTGTTTTTTTTTTCTTCTCAGCCATCCGCGGTTTCTCCCCCCAGCACAAGATCACCAGCTTCGAGGAGGCTAAGGGCCTGGACCGCATCAACGAGCGCATGCCACCTCGCAAGGATGGGGTGAACCACGTGGGTCACTCCATGGGAAAGATGAATATGTCGGAGGCAAACGGCACAGAAGACAACAGCAACGTCCAGTGATGTGCTGTCTGAGCCTCAGAAAAAACCGTGCCGCTGTTGCGCTGTGCAGCAAGACTTTGCTAAATCGGGAATTCAGGCCTCAGAACATAGAAATAAAACAGGCCCACAGATAGATCATGAAATCTGCAGCAAATCTAAAACGGGCGAAAAGGTCATTTATTTTGTGACGGTGTGTCATTGCACAGGTGGGGGAGGGTGGAGCTGGGGGTTAACAGCAAAGGGCAGGGATGAGGAGAGGCCGGCAGGCTGCAGTTTGACTGGGAAAAAAAAAAAAACAACAAAATCATGTGGTTGAAAGTTGTGTCTGCCTGTTGTTCCCTTTCTCAATTCAACTACAGACTGAATTGCTGGGGGTTGTGTTGTTTCGAGTGCTGACACGTGTCTGCTCCTTCATTACAGGGCCTGGCAGAAGACATAACTGCAGTATCCATGTCACACGAATCATTTTACTGTTTTATAAAGTGTTTATTATGAATCACTCACAAGCTCACTTCATGAGGAAAATAATCTTGTTTACCTACATGTTTTTGCTAGTATTAAATCACACCACTTTGTGAGAAAGAAAGGATAAAGGAAGGAAGTAAAAAAAAAAAAAACTCTTAAAAACATGCAGTGCAATCTTACCGGTGGACTTAAATTTATTGATTTACCTTGTCGTAAGATGCTGTCATCCTGCAACGGAGAGAGAGAGAGGACAGGGTGCTCCATTTGTGCTCACAACAAATGGCCTAAACCACCAAAGCCACCGCTGTCTGAGATCAAACTCCGCCTTGGGTATGTCTCAGTAACCTCCAGCAGCTCCTTTCCTCATCTTCCTCATTATCAGTCATCTCCCAGCAAGACAAACCTTGGAGGGGATGAGGGAAGAAGGGAAGGTGACGAAAAGAGCGTTTGGAAAAAAATTTGGTTCCGCTGCTTGCTGTAGATACCTCAGCATCGCCGATTAACTACCCCCACATGACGACGCATTAGTAGGTGAATCTCAAAGGGTTATATTTCTATCCAGAGCATCCGCAAGGTTATTTACTTCCTCTACACTAACTGTTAAAGCATTTCACGTCACAGAAGCATGGCATTTGAACAAGCTTTACCTCACGAGAGAAAAAAAAATAAAAATTAAAAATCAATTCACTTTCTGGATCGTGTACACTTGAGCGTCCTCTGCTGATGGAGGCTCTGGATCATGGTTTTCTCATCTCTTCTTGCAACTGTTGTGATCAGTGTCTGGACCACAAAGGAAAAAACTGAAGATTTTGAATTGTTTGGGACATACCCTGCTATCAGGACCACGACCTGCTTCTTTCTCACCTGCTTGTTGCTACGGAGAAAGTCAAACAACTTGTGCAGTCACTCGATTAGCGCCCTCTGCACTTTTTGCTGTGCTGCGAATTCATCCTAAGAGCTAAACAAAGTACTATATCAGAGTAAGAAGGAAATTCTACAAATTTGTGAAATCCAAAAGTTACGATATCTTTTGTTCAACTGACCAAGGGTTCGATCCACTCTGATTTTTAAATTTTTTATTTACCCAATTTGATGAACGAATCCCAACCAGAATTTAGTTAATTAATGCTTCTAAGAACAAGTGTTTTCATTTTCACTGACATTTATCTTGCATCGATTAACTTGCCAGAAGTGCTTGCTTCATGAAAACTGAGCACAGTGTAGCCCAAGTATTTGGCTTATAAAACCACTAATCATATTTTTTTTTAAATTTGTTAATCTATATTTCTCATTTGTGAATTGATTTTTTGGAATCTAATTATTGTGGATTACAGTGGAGACACAGGCAGAGAAAAACTTCACTGACAAGTGCCCGTACACTGTGATCCTAATAAAATCAATGTACAAGCGTTGTGGCAAAAATATTTATTATATCACACTGTACAGTTCAATCGTATAATATACTGCCAGGTTGGATTCAAAGAGTCTTTTTTTGACAGATACAAGAAGAGAAAAGTAAAAATTAAACATGAAACATTCTGGTCTTTTCAAAATAAAATAATCGATACCAGTGAAGCCCCAACCAAAAATGACACATACTATAAATTTCTAGAATTTCCTTTCATGCATCAATATTTTTTCTACTTTAAATTCCATCTTTCTATTTAATGACAAAGGTATGTGAATGAAGGATGGACAGAAAGTGATTTTTAACACAGCATCTATGGTATGGAACGCATCAATGCATGCAATTAAGTTCCTAATTGTTATGTGAGATTATAATTGTGATAGTTGTGTTTCAAATAGTAAACTTGAATTCATTTATTTTTGAATTATATTTGTAGTTTTATTTGTCTTGTTTTATAAAAATTTTTATAAATAGGCTTCCTTTGATTGTTTCGGTCCATTTTTTCTTTTCCTTTTTTTCATTCTGTTATTTACTACCACTGCTTTTAATTTTATATTGATTTCTTGTATGCAGAGATGCCCTTCTAAGGTGTGAAGCCTTGTGTTATTTATTTACATTTTTTTTCTGTTGTACTAATGTACAGAAAATGTTCAATAGTGTGAATGAATATAATCTCAGTGAAAAGCAACTTTCAGGCTGCCAAAGCATGATAGCATGGTTTTCAGATGTAAATGAACTGGACACAAAGAAAATCATGTGTTACACTTACATTTAACAGGAAACATTGTACTCTGGTTATATTTACTGCTGATATTATTATTGTTACAATTTAGCTTATGGTTACTTTCCTTCCTCCGTTTCTGGTTCTTGTATGGTCTACATGCATATTTCAACAAACAAATATAATGGATTTTATCTTGCAACATTTTTTTATTATCTATGGAAATATGTTTTGGCATTTGACTTCCTAAATAATACACAACATTGTAAGCATGCCCTATGGGACAAATCACATTTTTTTACTCTTGAATAAAATATGCATGAACAAAACGTGTGGTATAGTTTTTAATTCACTGGCGGAGGCATTAAGGCCCATTTTAACTCCTACGTGCATCCAGATACAACCATTAGAAAAGTAAAATAAATGCCTCGTACGTATTATATAGTGAGTAAAGAGCATTTACTGCAGTTTCAGTTTAATTCAATATCCTGTGTGGACATGAATATATAGTTAGCAACATTACAAAGGCATTGAAGGTTGTACAGAAGAGGTAGGAGCATTTTAAAAGATGAAAATTATTATTTATTAAGTAGAATTGAATGAAAGTTAAATGCAAAAAACAAGAAAACAACAGTAAACTGACTTTTGCATGTGTGTGTGTGTGTCTTATCTATAATAGACAATGTCAAGATTATTGACATATTCAGTGATGTTTTCACTATGTGTCCCTCTGTTACATACTGTGAAGCTACATCAACGACATTTTCTACTAATAGAATGTATTGTTTTTCATTGTTGCCTAGTTTTGTCAAGTTGAGGATCAATGTGTCATATTCCTTAAAGTATTTCAGTCTTAAACTAAATTAACTGTAAACTACACTTACGCTATATATCTATATCGGGATAATCACACAATATTACATCTAACTAAGCCCAATGTTCTGCCAAAGTGTCCTTCATCACGTCAGCTGTTAGAGAGATGAACACAGTTTATCAGTATGTTACAATATGAAAGTAGTCCATAATAATAATTTTAAAAAAGGCCTTTACAGTTTTGTAGATTAGACCACATCATTTTAGTTTGTTTAACTTAGAAACACAAGTTCTGTCACTGCCTTAAAACACGAGTTAACTAACTTGGGTTGGGATAATGATTTTAATATCAGTTTTGAAATGTATCAGCCAAGTTAACTGACTAATCTCAGTCAATTTAAGATAATAAATAGAATCAACTGTGTAGTCTATGCTGCAAGGTGGCTCTGTGGTTAACACCGTTGCCTCGCAGCAAGAAGGTCGCCGGTTTGCATCCCAGAGAGGACACCTGGGATCTTTCTGCGTGGAGTTTGCATGTTCTCCCCGTGCAGTGTGGGTTCTCTCCAGGTTCTCCGGCTTCCTCCCACAGTCCAAAAACATGTTGAGGTTAATTGGTGATTCTAAATCATCCATAGGTGTGAATGTGAGTGTGCTTGGTTGTCTGTCTCTAAGTGTAGCCCTGTGATAGACTGGTGACCTGTCCAGGGTGTCCCCTGCCTTCACCCTGAGTCAGCTGGGATAGGCTCCAGCCCCCCACGACCCTAGTGAGGATTAAGCGGTGTATAGATAATGGATGGATGGACTTCAAATTAGACAACCAATGTTTGCAAGTTCAAAATTTACCTGAAAATAAAAACAGGATATCTTAGGTTGAATTAACTTGGAATTACCAGAACTATGTATTTCTATTAGATTAACAAGAAAAGATTTGTTAATTCCACTAAATGTCTAAATAGTGTTTGACAGGGTACATTTCAAAATAAATTAGTTTTTTCTTCTTCTTTTCTGCCACTGCAGTCAAAGGCCGAAATGTGCCACTTAATGGCTAAAATCACGAAAACAGATTTTTGATCAGCCATCATGACCCTTGAAAGTTTACCCAGAAGGCGCTTCTTAAAGTTTTCACCAATGAATTATAAGAAACCAGACAACAGCTAGGGTAATCATACTTGTTTCTATTATTCTACATCACAGATTTGCTATCGGAACTATGACATACCTCATGATATTCATGCTCAAAGGTGTTTATAGACAAACAGACAAAGTTGTTACTGTACAAACATGAGATTTTCACTTTTAGATTGTGACACCTGGAATGACCTGAAATTGATTTTGAACAGAGCTTAAATGTGTTTTTGAGCCCTACAAAATGTAATGTGCCAATTTCTGCACTTATGAAGTTAAAACGGTGAGTGGTGAGAGTGTGTGTGTGTGTGTGTGTGTGTGTGTATAGGTAGTTGTGTGTGTATAGGTATACATGGGGGTGGGAGGGACTGTTTTTTGTTTGTTTGTGTGTTTGTTTGTTTTTGCAATGCTTTTAAATGCTGTAAAGCACTTTGTGTTGCTCTTTTGTATGAGACGTGCTATATAAATAAAGTTTGATTTGATTTAATTGGAAGAAGGCTCAAAAATGTTGATAGTATTAAGGTAGAATTGTGCATGGGTTCATAAAATATGCTAAGGCTATCGTAATATATATATATATTTAAAAAAAAAAAAAAAATCAACCAAATTGTAGGCCACCACTCTCCCCTATAGACACTTGAATGCATCACCACCACTTGACGAAGGTACGCCTGTAATGAAAGTCTTTGAATGCAGCATCAGCACCACAGCAGGCCTACCACCTGCTGATGTTACTCAGCCGTCTGGGTTTTCTAAATACCATTTAGTAACACAAGAAAATAAAGAAAAAGGAAAGGGTCATGAAAAAAACTAAATGTTCAACTTACTTACCAACAGACAGCCGAATAAATGTGATTTTACCTCAACAACAGGACGGTTTTCCACACATTTGACAGCTCGCTGCACCGGATCTGACATCACCGCGGCGCTGCCTCCACCTCTCGTCCATCGCAGGACAGCAGGACGTTTTTAAAAAATCAACACGGTGGCCCCTTTAAACGCCGCTAACCGAGCAGACGGCTCCGAGAATCCATTTTAAGCCTCTCCGTTTAAAATAATGGCCCAACTGCGGGCCCGTTTGCAGCCTGACAACATCCTCCGTCGTCCGCTAATCGGATAGCGCGACGGACTTTGAGTGACTGCGGGCAGCGCCGAGCTAACGTTACGCAGCTGTCTGTAACCGAAGCTAACCGGCTACCTACCGTTAGCTGAAGCCTCAACACATGATACGGACGCACAGTGTCCAGGGTAAGACCTCCACACACACGGCCACCGGACCCCCCGAATAAACCCGCTGAAATGGACAAAGAAGAAGCAGACCGGCTGATAGAGAAGGCGAAGCTGTGTTTACGGTCCGGACGGAAAGATCGGGCGTTGCAGCTGCTATATGAGGCGCAGAACATTTACCCCAGCACCCGGGCCAGAGGTAAAATTAGCTGACGCACATTCTGCAATGGCAGTCCGACTAGCTAAACCTTGGTCTACTAGTTAACTTATCCCTGCTTGTTCACTGCAGGAGATCTATTTTCAGATTTCAAAATGGATGCACAGAGTGTGTGTTTTCAGATGGGGATACAAAACAAAAGCAACGTAGCCTTTTTTAAATGTCTGTTACTGCTGCAGAGTGAAATTTCGGGCTGTTCAGGACACCCTTCCCCCTTGCAATTCATGGAGGGAACCACAGACTGTGGGGCAGCGCTGTGTGAAAATATGAGCGTGTTTTCAGGTGCTTTACTCGCCCTGATTGCTTTTGCAATAATGGCATCCTAACCAGGATCATTAAGCTGCCATAGATGACTTTTAGCGCCACTTGCATGCCCATAAGGTCTGTTTTACAGCTTGTTGTACTGTTTTATATTGTGCAAAGATTGATAAACAACTTGGAAATCAGCCTGCTGATGTACAGATGGATGATGTTGTTGTGCACAGGGAACTTCTGAAAGAGTATGACTGTGATCTGAATCTAGTGTCGTGGCCTTCAGCTTCACCAGATCAACACTGTGGGAGATTTTGGGGTCATGTATTTGACAGCATTCTTAACCAGACAGAAAGATATTCATCCCTCCAAATGAGTCTCAGAGATAGTCCACCATCTGTGTATTCAAGACCTACCATAAAAAACGACAATCAACTATAAATTTCATGTTGAGCTCGATTGATGCTGTTCTTGATTAAACTTTTTACATTTTTGGATTCCCAGTTGACCACAGACAGTGTTGTTGTTGTTTGCAGTGCTGATAGATGCCATACTAAGGAATGGAGGGAGTGCTGCTCCAGAGACAAACCACGTTCCCCCGCCATCGGGATGGAGAGACGAGGACATAGGTCGCAACGAAACAAGCAACGCAAGCGGCGATGAGAAGAAGAGCTACACCGAGGATCAGCGCCAGGGTGTTCTCAGGTGATTCTTTTGCATTTTTGTTTTTCGAAAACAGACGGGGCAGTTTGTTTTTTTTATGCTGATCTAAATCAAAGCTGTTTCCTAAGGTGACCCATCAATGAGTATCTCTGATGCTGATCATGAAGCAGTCCACAATATTTCTATTCATTTAAGGTGTCCTGCCTGCACATACAGCGCTCCACCAGCAAAAACAGATCAATACGTTTGCTGCCTTCTTTGACTTAAAAGTGTTAATGAAGGGGAACACAGTTATAGTAGTTGTAAATACTAATCACCACAATGTTTTCATAACATGAACTAGAAAGGAAATGTACTTACGTCTTTCAGTCTACAGCAGATATAACAGTGACTTCATGAAGCAGCTCTCTGTTAATGTACTTCTCACTAAATATTGTATAAAGGGTATGCACACTCATATGAAAGGGAGAGAGAGTGCATCTGTCAGCCTTGAAGTCCCGGTTTGGACATCCATTATCCTTTTTTTATTGCAGGATAAAGAATTGCAAGGACTTCTATGAAATCCTTGGTGTTAACAAAAATGCCAGCGATGAAGATTTGAAGAAGGCGTACAGGAAGTTGGCCCTGAAGTTTCACCCTGACAAGAACTTCGCTCCAGGAGCCACAGATGCTTTCAAAGGTATGAGTTTTAGAGAGGAGGCAGAAAAATAACACCATTTTCTGTGAGAAAGAAATGGCAGAATTATTTCATATTTCATTTTCATAGTATCTATCATAAACACTGCTGTGCACGACTGCTGCATGTTGACAAAACTCTACTGATCACACCAAGGATGTTGCTGGTAAACAGACATCATCAGGGTTTAAGCTTGGTAAGCCAGGTTTAGCAGTTTAAATCAAGTTCAGAAGTTCTGTGTTGGGCTTCCGTGCACCTTCCCCCTGAGCTGCAGGAGAGCTGGAGGAGAGGTGCAAATTAAAGATTAAGCGAAGATGTTGCATAAAGTGTAAAGGCCAGGTGCTGTGAAAACAATGGAAAGTTAGCGACTGTGTTTGGCTGTCTGGTTTGGCCTGTTAACCATCACAGACACAGGCAGCAGTAACGGCTGTCACACACTGCTGCACTCCTGCTCAGAGTCAGAACTCAGTCACATCTGATCACACAAATATAACAACATGACACGGAGCAAGTTTAACAGAATTGGGATCACAGTGCCACACTCCTGATTTTTCAAGAAATTAAGTGCATTCTGTTGAAGTGGCTGAATTTGAATGATTGGATAAATTGTCTAAAATTAGCTTTCAAAATCATGAAACAATAAGAAATCTTCTCGACTCTGAAATACTGAGGCCATGTTTGCTGAAGACGCTGATTGACTGCAACCAAAATAAACCGTACTAACCAAGCAATCAGACCTTAGTTTCGATCTGAAATCACAAACTTGCCCTTACAGAATCCTTCGTCACTCGGTAGCTGTGGACTAAGTTACATACTGTAATAAAGCAAACACACAAGGCAACGTACACTCATTGATAGACATGTATCACCAACGATGGCACCAGATGTCTGCAGGGCAGGAGGATGAAGACCAGGAATGGAAATAATCAGTTCATCCCCATTTACAAGTAGTAGATTATCTGTGAATCTCAGGTGTATTAGATGAAACAACTACCTGGTCACTGCAGATGTCAAGTGTTGATGGAGGTCTTCAGCTCTCCATCACTGTAGCTCCTCACAATATCAGTCTACCCCTTCTTCGTCTCATCAGCGTTAGGAAATTTAAAAAAGGAGACCGTTCTGCTAATTCTGGCATCCAGGGAAGATGCAGAGCTTGCCAGCAAGCAAGAAACACTGTTGTTAATCTGCCCTAGTTTTTATGACACTATAGCGGTGGTGGGAGGGTTCGTGTAAAGTATGGCGGCTCCAGTGTGTTACCAAGCCATGAGTTCTGGTCTGCACAAACAATCCTTAACACAGAAATGATGAAAAGCTGTCTCACAGAAACGAATCTCAGAGTTTTCTTTAAGAAATGACTCCCAGCATATTTTACTACAAAAAATGTCTCTCTTCTCTACCAACAGCAATAGGCAACGCATATGCAGTGCTGAGCAATCCAGACAAGAGGCAGCAGTATGATCAGTATGGAGATCAGTCTACAACTTCGAATGCACCCCAGCACTCCACCCACAGCCGCCATGCACACTACCGAAGCTTCCACAGAGACTTTGAGGCTGACATTTCCCCCGAGGAACTCTTCAACATTTTCTTTGGGGGAAGGTTTCCCACAGGTACGTTAAACGAAAGGGTTACTGCAGTTTCACTATTTAAAATGGTCTTTGGTCGGTAATTTGGAGGAAGATTGAAAATTTCCATCACAGCTGACATGTTTTCTCAATAAATAACTTACATAAAAACAAGTGAAAACCACGAGTAATGAATTTTTACTTGTTTTTAATTACATCTTAAATGCTTTAAGATAATGCAGTCTATCCGTAGTAGTGGTTTGTATCATTAGTGCTCTCAGTATTGTTTGTCATCGTTGCTATTAACTATAATTTAGGACTATTTTCTACCGTCTTACTTAAGTGTAGATGCAGTAAAACTCTGCGTTTCTTTACAGGAAATATCCATGTGTACACCAACCAGGGAGCCTCCTACTCTCAGTTCTATCAGCCTCGTCGTCGACGCGCTTATGAAAGGCGCGAGGAGGTGGTGGTGGAGGACAACCAGAGTCAGGTCAGTGACTCATAAAACATTAGCACAAATCCCCGATACAACTACAGCATTATGTTGCCATCTTCTTGTCGAAATACTGCATCGCCCTAATCATTAACACGCGCTAAAGAACTCCGGTAAAGTTTGGAGATACGTTTTTAACACGTTTGCAGCCCCCATTTACTTGACTACGGCGCTGGCATGAGTACAGTGTAATTAGTGCAGCCTACAGAGAGTATTACATGCTTTGCAATCTGTGCTGATTTTATCTTCCCACAGAACACCTTCACAGCGCTTCTGCAGCTTCTTCCCGTGTTGGTGCTAATCCTCATATCAGTGTTTACACAGATGATGGCCACTAACCCGCCCTACAGTCTCTTCTATAAGCCGTGAGTCTGTTCAACCATCAGCCTTACAACAGTGACACATTAACAAATGCTTGGGTGCCGCTGAATACATTTGAATTGTGCGTTTTGTTTGCAGGGCCATGGGGCTGGTGGTATCCAGGGAAACGCAGCACATGGGCGTACCGTACTACGTAGATAAAAGTTTCGAGAAGGAATACCGCGGAGCTGCGCTGGACGAACTGGAGAAAACTATCGAGAGCGACTACATCGAACACCTGCAGAGCAGCTGCTGGAAAGAGAAACAGCAAAGTAAGCACTCGTTTAGATCAGGAGTCGGTTTTAAGTTTAAATCTTGACTTATGTGGAGTGCTTATATTGTGTCCTGTGACGTAAACACACCCTCTAATTCACATTACATTCAGCTGCTCATTGTTAAAGGAACAGTGACGCACTTTGGGAAATACATTTATTTACCTTCTGGCAGAAGTTTGCCAGATTAACCAAACAAAGCACAATGTGTTGTGCTCTAGTGACCTCTGCTGTTCCTTTCATATTCACTTGAGGCTGACTACAAACCCCCAAATGTCCAACTTTACTGTGGAAATAAACATGTTTATGGCCCCTTATGAGGATTGGTTCTGGTCTTCCTGCTTATGAAAACTGTAAAGAAGGTGTTTTTTTAATAGAACCTACCTGTTAAAATTGTATTAGAGCTTAAAGAGTGTGAACACTTTGAGAGACAAGGATCCCCATTAGCTGATGCCAAGACGTCAGCTCGTCTTCCTGGGGTTCAGACAATAAGATATCAAAAACAAGCATTACAGTAAAAATAGAACAAAACACACAACAGGAATAGTTGAAATAATAATAGAAATACATTGAAAAATACATTAAAATTAATACATAGAAGTATATAAAGACAATACATAGAATAATATGATATAGAATCATACATAAAAGATAATACATAGAAATATATATACATAAAAATACATAGAAAATACTTATTTTCTAAAAAATAAAGAAAAACAATTCGAGTCGTGTATCACATGACCCAATCTCACTCAATAAGGATGAGCAGGAATGTTGAGGTGTCAGTAACAAATACATTTTTAGTCTGTTCTTAAAACCAGCCTTTCTATTAATTACCTGAACCTCATGTGGAAGACACAACTGACCTATAGAATACTGTCCTCCTCATAGAGTCAGTCAGAGGTAGAGGGAGGGTAATCTGTTCATTAGTCTAAGGTGGTGCCCTCATAGACGGTCCTTTACCCTGAGAGGTTTGCATTGGCCTGGCTCAGATCCACTCATGCCACACTTCTTTGCTAATTTTCATATTAGCCAGAGAAAACAGAGTAAGGCACTGTTACAATGTCAATAACCAGAACCACTCGGCTTCAAAATCACTGTTCATGGAGGGTGTGTGTTAAGCTAACAGACTGCTGACCGTAGCTTCGTATTTATTGTGCAGATATGGGAGAAGTATTGATCTTTTCCTATAACTCTGTGCTATAAAGCGTCGAGTGCGTTTCCCAAAACGTCTCACTTTGCCTTTAAGTGCAAAAAAAAAAAAAAAAAGCTCTTAAATATAGCGGCGATACATCTTACTTTTGTCATCCCGCGTTCCTTTTCAGAGTCGGACTTGGCAAACCTCGGACAACTTTACCGGGACGAACGCTTAAAGCAGAAGGCAGAGTCGATGAGGCTGGACAACTGTGAGAAACTGCATCGATTGGTTGGGCGTCAGAGGGGCAAATGAGGACACGGAGGAGAACACGTTTCTTTACAGACTTTACAATAATGCATTTTAGTGAAGTGTGTAATTTATCCAATCCGGCCACTTTGTAAAGAAATCTCTTTAGGTACAGCGCAGTCAGTGGGAGATTATGCCACTGGAAACAATGTGCCTTCTCTCCTCTTCGATGGTAGAAAACAAGAGTTGCATGTCGGCTGCCGACCCCGGCTGTGGCGGCAGCAGCATCAAGTGCAAACTCACTGTGGCAGTGCGTATGATGTCTTTGAGCCTTTAAACTTTCTTATAGAAATGGCATGACATATGGGGTCTCCCTTCGGGGTCATGAAGGCAGTTGTATGTTCACACATACATGTTTTATCTGTTTAGGTTTTGTAGTTAACCTCTATTGATTTTTTTTGGGATGTTTTTGGTGTCCTTGCTGAAGTTCTAGGTGTATTTATTTAGTAGTTAATAGAGTGAATGTGGCGTGAGCATCTCGGCTCAGTATTTTCCGCTGGAAATGTTGAGTTCAGTGACTTAAAAATAACACTGTAGTCTTTGGACAAATCTGAGAGTGTGTGTACTGTGAAACGATGAAGGACCTTTATTTGTGATTAAAACAGATGAATCAGACAATTTGACCTCCAGCACTATCACAATAGGAGGCACTGTAGAGTAAAAAATTTACTAAACATGACCACTATTTCCTGAATAATATGCTTATCTTAAAAGGTTGTACTTGCCAAAAAAAAAAGGAAAAAAAACGAGCTGAATCCCACCGTAGAGCTTCCAGCTCCCTGCACTTCTGCTTGCATAGGTATTTATTGCTTTTGTCATTTAGCTTCAGGAGCTGCAGGTTTAAGTGACTGTTGTTCTTTAAAGAAAAAAAAAAGAAGATGTCAGAAAAAGGTCATTTTGATTTGTCACAAGGAGCTCAGTGTTTACCTACAAAGCCTCACAGGAGCTCAGCTGTGAGCAGTATGTGTACACATATGGGGGCTTCAATGGCATGCAATACTTTCTTTTCATAAATCAGCCTCATTTTGTCTTCAAAGAAATTGTTTTCAGCCCAACTTTCTAAATGTTTTTTTTTTTAAACCCTGCACCCGTTATTTATACAGATCTTTTGTAAAGAAAACACGTTTTAATTTGAAAATCTAAAATTTTTGTGGGCATAAACCTCCTTTTTCTCCTCGGAATCAGAATTGTGATTTTGTCATGTTCTCGTCAGGTTTGGTCATCATGAATAGGAACTTTGTGGAATTTTTTTTTTATACCAACCCCAAATCATGAACCCCCCCTCCTCTACAGACATTAATACATGTTGCTGTGCACTAAGACTGCCAAACTGCCTTAGCTGTTCTCATACGTATAAATATTCAGGTTCATTTCAAGCACTTTTAAGTTAACATTGACTCCTGTGTTCCATATTGTTGCTGTTGCATGCACCCTAGTGAGAGAGTGTTTTATTAGTTACTTATTTTCGGGGCGTCTTCATGACTACTGACACTAAAAATGTTAATTGATGAGAAATATTCAGGTCCACACTGTAAGTCACAAAACATGTAAATCCTTTACTGTGATACACACAAGTCAGGTTTTGGTATCAATCGGTGTGGAAGTACACTTGAGTAACACTGCAGAATTAAGCTTTCAGCCAAAAATACCAGAAAATTAAAGATGTAACCAGAATATGTACTTGGCCTGATTTGTTTATTTGGGTTGAGTCTTTGTGTGATTCTTGTTCGGTCGCATCATTAAAACGGCAGAGGATACAGGTCACACATGCATCTGAGTACAAAAGTGTCCTACAGTATTATTATTAGAAGACTACAGATTCAGATTGAGGTGCAGTGTTTGAACCGTGGCTTTAGTTTAGGCTGATGACAAGCTCACGCTGTTCAGAACTCTGTGTTTTTTTAATTTCAAGGTGATTAAAGCGAAACTTCCAAACCAACTACCACGTCCTGCTAACAGTGATCATAGTGCAGGTCAGATATTGGGATTATTTTTAATTTTAGAAGTCAACTAATCACGTAAAATATCACAGAAGCGTGACGCACTGGGTCTGAACCACTCACGACTGCCTTTAGAAAGAAAAACAT
>NW_007578867.1:45259-55599 GCF_000690725.1 Stegastes partitus
TCTTCAGGACAAGTCTCTGATTGTCCATGAGTGGCCCAGCCAAAGCCCAAATTTAAACCCCACAGAAGATCTGTGGAGAGACTTGAATAAACACTTCCCATCTGATAAAGAGGATCTGTCAGGACGGATGGGATAAACTGCCCAAATCCAGGTCTGCAAAGCTTAAAGAGATAATAGAGGCTGTAACTGCTGCTAAAGTGGCTTCTACACAGTACAGAATTAAGGGTCTGAATACTTTTCTAAATGGCAGATTTCAGATTTAGATTTTGAATACATTTGCAAGAATGCCTAAAAACATATTCTCCCTTTGCCTTTTTCATTGAGTGTAAATTAATGACAGTTTAATTCATTTCAAGATAAATCCACAACTCTACAAGTGAAAGAAAAGTGAAGAGGTTTGATGACTTTCTCCAGCCTCTACAGGAGTTCATCTCTATGACGACTTAATTGCCAGACAGGATGTACAAATTATGATAGCACCTTCATCTTTCTTGTGTTCGGCGGTTGAGCTGTCGAGCTGGATTCTACAGAAATAGAACAACCTTTGTTTGAACATAACAATAATGTATTTGCACATTCAACAGGAAAGTAGGGAGGACACAGTGGTAGTCGACAACGGCAACAAGGTGGCATCAGGAGCTGGTAAACCCGGAAACGTCTCGGCTCTGGTTCAAATAAAAAGCTGTGAATAACTTTTATTCATCAGGCCAATTTACATAATACTGAACAGAATTCAACAGAAGCAAAATCTTTCATTGTCACTTGTTCCTACACCAGAGAGGGAGCCCCTGTGGACGAGGGTGCGTCCCCTCTGTGTGCAGACAGCGCTGTGCAACAACAGTTCAGAGAAGTTCTATGAAACTAACAGTGGAACCTTTTTTTTTTTTTTTTGCAAGTAATGCTCGTATAGCTCTTAATCTCTTTATTCCATGTAGACACTGCGGCTTAAACCCAATCCTGAAAAAATCTGCAAGCTTTCTTACTGACACGTAGCACATCAAACATCAATCTCACAAATGAGACAAAGGAGGAGAATTTTATACTTAAAAAACAAGGATAGAAAATGGCAACTATTTAAATTCCCCACAGGAAGATCAGGCGTGTTCTCACTGATTTCTGCACACTTTTTTTTTCCTTTTTCCTTTTTTGCATGGGACAGTTCTTAAACAGCAAAGCTGCTGCCGTGGTCTGTTACCAGGTTGGCACTGTGGACACATTTTGTGCAAATTTACCATATTAGGTGGAAGATCCATTTTACAGGTTTATTGTTTTAACACTTTAAAGTCCACAAAACAGTTCATAAATGTGATGGTTTTGTTTTTAAAAGCACTGAAAATGACTCAGAATATGCATGTAGGTAATGTTTCACAGGAAATGTCGCATAGATAAAATCAACACAAACAATACAGCCATATTTAAAAAGTAGAGTTTTATACCAGAAATTAAAATGTGTCTGTCTGAAATGTGTCCCCTCTGATGAGTGGTTTTATGGGGCTTAGACTATCAGAAACTGTAGGTTAGTTAGACTATTGGGCCTCTGGTTTTCACAAAATCAACCACACTGCTAAGGAGTCCAACCAGAAGCCCAATAAACTCAGTTTTGTAGGCTTGGAGTAACTTTTATCTTCATTTATATGACCTGATGAAACTTCAGAGCAGATTAAGTCTAAGTGATCTGAGGTTACATCTATGAAAGGGTTGACCTAGTCTTCCAGAATGCCCCATTGTAATCTGGGATTATACGGTATGTAATCCATGTCTGTATGGCTGTCTCGGAAGAAATGAGCCTCTCCACCTTACAGTCTACCCATTTAATCTAGAGTGCAAGTAAAAGGTTACGCCGCACATTATGCAGAGTAAGTATCTGTGCAACTGAGAGACAATAAGCTCAGTCTTTTCACTTCATCTCAGGGACACCGCTGGACAAGATCTTCACACTGCGTTTTTCACTTCTTCATCTTGAGGTCGGCTTCTATGGCACTACGGCGCCCTCTGGTGCCTCCATCCTGCAGTCAGAGGATGAAACAGCCACATTTAAGTAACTGATGCTGATGTTTTACTTCACAAACAAGTTGTGCTTTAAAGTCAAGCCTGTTTTTCTTTGTTTTAATAGGTACAGCTTTATTCTGTTGCTTCGAGGGGAAAAAAAAAAAGGCAAGAAAGAAAGGGAAGGTTTTAAACGCTACTTACAAAAAGAGAAAGGAGGAAGGCAGGAGAGGACATGGAGACAGTGTCCTGTAAGAGGAAAATGATGGACATCAGAGCTGCGACTCGAAAGTGCAGTGAAAGTGTCAAGAAGAAGCAAAATAATGACAAGAAATCTACAACACACAACATGAAAAGAACTGCTGAAAAACAAGCGTTTGAATACAAGGTTGGAACAAGCTTTAGGAGAGCTACTTTTAGAACAGATTTTTACATTAACTGATTTAACATTGATGTAATATTTATTGTTATTTACTTCCTTACTGCCCTGCCGTTGCACTGCTTTTCCACACCAGGTATTTTTAAGAAACATGCCAGCGTGTTTAGCTCAGGAACTACATACAACATATACTACAGACATATTCTTGTCAACCATTTTTCAAGGCATTGCATGAAGTTTTACAATCCTCTAACACCTTCCAGTCAACTACTGGTTTCATTGAAGGTCAGTATGCTATGAAATATCAACATGCGATGCTCGGAACTTGCTTCAGTTTCAGTTCAACTGCAAAAACTTTTTTATTTCACCAAAGTGTTATGCGACTGGGCCGTGAAAGTAATTTACACGTTAATAATCTGACTTGTGTTCTGTCAAAGTTACATCAGTAATCCATCCATCCATCATCTATACACCATTTAATCCTCACTAGGGTCCCGGGGGGGCTGGAGCCTATCTCAGCTGACCTAGGGTGAAGGCAGGGGACACCCTGGACAGGTCACCAGTCTATCACAGGGCTACACTTAGAGACAGACAACCAAGCACACTCACATTCACACCTACAGACAATTTAGAATCACCAATTAACCTCAACATGTTTTTGGACTGTGTGAGAGGAAGCTGGAGAACCTGGAGAGAACCCACGCTGCACGGGGAGAACATGTAAACTCCACGCGAACTGACGACCTTCTTGCTGCGAGGCAACAGTGCTACCACCTACGCCACCTTGCAGCCCTACATCAGTAATGTGTTTTTAAAAAGATAATTCGTGTCTATATCACAGTACATAGTACATTAGTAACATTAGCTTAAAAAATGCATCTTTGACAAAAAAAAGTTGACTAAATGTTATTGTAATTCATGAGGCCAATTATCTGACAAATTCTTTTCATACTGTTGTGAAATTAGTGGAAAATAACAGTTTTGTTTTAGGAAGAATGTCTCTGTTAAAACTCACATGTTTTGATAAACACATGAAGGTTTCGCATCTTAGCAAGTTGATTTTCATAGCATTCGAAACCAATGGCTACCTGAAGGGAATTCAATCTAAAATCAAACGTCATGCTTTGGAAAATGGCCAGCAGATATAGTTTGGCATCACTTTCTTCTACCTTAAAGTCAGCCTGTTGTCTCACCCTTGTCTCTTCTTCTGTACTCTCTGCTTTTGTCAAAATTCTAGTGAAGCACCTTGTCAGTAGAGTCCTGTTTGCGCGTGCTCTCACGGCCCCTCAGGCTCTTGGCGCTGATACCAGATTCTGCTGTCTCCATGATGAGCTGGGTAGCTAGAAACTGCTGGATCTGCTCCAGGACATCACGCTGCATCTCCACAGCCATGTGGTACACGTCATGATCCAGGCTGTTGTACATGACGGCATTCTGAAACATCAGCATGATGTCCCTCTGGAACTCGGCGGTGGTCCGTATCAAACCCGTCTCAATGTTCTTTTTTATGGTGGCCAGGTCCATGGGCCTGGAGAAGTGAAAAACAAAGAGCGGGAGAGTTGAATCGCTCTTTTTTTTTTAAGTTCCTGTAAAGTTGACATTTTTGTGATACAAAAATTTACAATTAGAGACGTGAATGTAAAATATGACCGCTGCGTACCTGTGCACAATACTGTGGTATCCAGGTGCAATTTCATCTGTTACGGGCTGAAGGAAGACATTTGCATACCTACAACAGGTTCACACAAAGTCTGTTCAGGTAATGATACAAAACAATAAAAAAGGGAAATACATCAGAGGTTGCTGAGCATCAGTGGCTAGCGTCACTGTCATTCTGACCTGTGATTGGCTGCTGCACGCCACACTAGCATAATGGCTTTCTTCCAAATCTTGTGAGCCTGCAGAGCCTCCAGGTCCTCACTGCACACAGAGCTGCACAGTGGTAGCGCATAAGAAGGAAGTAGTAAAAAAATCAAATGTCATAAAGAAGGTACTGACAAGCAGAAATTGGTCTGCAGCAGAACACACTGAAAAATGCAATATGCTTATCATTAAGCACCATCTGGGGTGCACTTTTACCATCATCTCACACAAATCACACTTTGTTTCCTCGCTAGATTGCCTGAATTTGAATTACTCACAACTGCGATGAAGCAGGGCTGCTGGGGATGGAGTCTGCGGTTGTGTGGAGCTGCAGAGACGAGGAAGCCGTGTGAAGGCTGTACCCGTCCTCGCTCTCGCTGGCCGCAGGCTCTAGCTCCGTCTCTCCGTCTGGCTCTGAAAAGAATTCCTCCACCCCATCGCCCTCGTCTTCTCCACATAATTCTGGCCCGTTGACCTCATTTTCTACTTTAGTCCCCGAGGCATTCTCTCTTCCCCCAACACTTATTCCATCCTTCACCTTCGTCTCCTGTAAAGATGGAGAAAGATGCAGAGAGATTAAAACAAAGCCTACAGTGCAGGGATACTGTGGAGCTACACACTCTGCATGTTCGCTTTGTCCTCGTTGGGTGCTATACCTTGGGATGCCTTTCTGTCAGTGGGCTATCTTCTAATACTGAGTCTGCCAAGATAGTAAAGATGAATAATAAGAAGGAAATGGTTATGCAAAATGCATAGTTGCATGCAAAATGCACGTTATGAAGCTAGTTAATACTAATATTCAATCATGGATGTGCATACCTCTGTGGGTTTTTTCAGGTCTTTGCTGTGCCCACTTCTCATTTTCACATTTTATGGTAACATCCAATGAAATTTGGTTTTTCGGGTGCACCACCTCTCCAGTCTCTCTCATTGCCTCAGACTGTGGAGGTGCTCCACTGTGGCAGTGCTCCAAACTCTTTGAGTTGCATGAGGATGAGGAAGTGGGAGGAAGGCTCCTCAGTCCCATTGGAAATGCTGCAAGATGGTTATCTTGACTGTTGCACAGAGAGGAGAGTGAAGCTTCTGTCCTCCCCTCCAGGCTACGGTGAAGAGATGAGGACTGTGGAGCCCCTGTGGGCACTGTGGGGTGAGATTCATGGGGCCGGAAAGGCCCGGCATCCCAGGCACCAGACAGAGTATGGCCATTCTCCTCACAAAGGGACAGAGCAGCTTCAACTGCAGCTGCATCCAAAGCCTCTGCAGCCTCATCTGCCTGTAGAAAAAGAAATATAACTCTACGTCTTAAAGAACATCTGAAAACCAAAACAAACACGGGTCCTACTTTTATACGTCACTATGTCCCTTATTCTCAGCACTGATGCTGGTGTGTAAGCTAATTAAACTGGATTCATGAACATAATGAACAATATCCACATTGTAAATAAACTGAATTTTCTCTAAAGCCTAAAACAGGTTTCATAAATGCTTTACTTTTCCACAACTGATCTCAGTGCTGTGAAGATATTGAACCTTGTCTTCAATGATGGCGATAATGTCCCCCACTGTCTTCAGGTCCAGCTCATCTCCCATATACGACACAGTAACATCCTCCTCACTGAGCTCTGACACCTTATCCTCTGCAGAGACCGGATGGCACCCAGGAGGTACGGATGGCACCATCACATCCACCTCTGCACACAATCAACAACTGATTTTCAACGGTTACTATTAATAAAATTTAATTATTAAGTACTGCTGGTATGTACTGTATTGAATTTTGCACAACATGTATATTATTTAAATATTTGTGAAACATAATAACACTCACTCTGTCATAGTTTGACCTCTAAATTATGAATCCTTTTGCAATTTAATAAACACAGTTAACTGCTGTAGCCAGAATATTATATTCCATCTTTGTTTGTTTAGAGGAAGTGGCCAACAAACAAGAGGGTTTTACATTAACCTGTGTGAGGAGGACTGGTGTGAAGGTGTTGTGCAGGTGAAAGAGACAGACCTGTGCTTGTTGTGTCGGTAGAGTTTACAGGAACAGGAGTGGCAGCTGAGAGAGGGACACTGGAGGCAGAGTCAGAATTGACCATAAAACCTAACGGAGGAGAAAACTGGGTGGGACCGGCCTCCAGGAGACGGGACAACATCGGGGCGCCTGCCACGCACACACAAACACACACATTAACACGCAAACTGCAGAGTGCATACAAAGCAGCTCGAAGCCCTCGGGCCAGCAAACGAGCAAACACCCTAGACAACAGCAGCAGCTTTATAGAGTCAGACATTTAGAGTTCAACAGTAAGATGAACAAATATATAACACACTCCTATAGAGAAAGACAGAAATGCCTTGAGCCCTCCTGGACTCCTCACTGGAACGTAATCTTGTGTAATTATTTACTCTCTGATTCATTTCTGTCGGTCATTATAAAGAAAATGAACTGCATACACAGTGACTCAGTGTCAAATAAACACTCCAATGCAGGGAATATATTTTATCATTATTTAATAACGATCAAACATAATATCTGTACCTGTTGCCTGAGAGTGAGGTTGACTAGGTGGAGCCAGCTGCAAGTCATGTGCTCCTGTTATAGTGCCAGTGGACAGGTCACCATCCCCAATCTGGGATACAGATGCAAAACAAACATTTTATGTATTTTGTCTGTTTTCTTAACCCCCCAAAAAATGCACATGAAGTATAATTATTTAGGATTTTGGAAATTTGGCTACTGATTCAGACATAGCGATCCATTATGTCAAAGGGAATTTTGTATGTAAACCATTCAAGGTTTACACGTAATAAAAATCTAAAGAATGTCACAGTAACGTCTCTACAATTTCACCAGAATCCCTACAGACAGCGCTAAAGGTCAAAAACATTAATGAACAATACACTTATTCTGACACAGCAGGCTTCATCAAATGGAAAAAAAAAACTGAAACAAGCTACTATTCCAGGTGGTAACTGTTCAGAAGCCATCCGAGATGAAGCTGTATTTCTAATTAAATACAAAAATAGCGAAATGCTCAGCTCTATTTAAAGCCCAAACGAGCTCCGGCCAAGAAAACAACAACACAGAACGGACAACTAAAGTATTAAATACTTTCGAAATGCACAGTAATTCTACAAATGATCACATAAAGAACGGATGCCCTGCAGTTTTGTGCATGTTAATTATAGAGCTCGGGACTGCTGGCATAATACAGAAGGTCCCTCGACATACCAGTCTGGAATTCGCTGCCAAGATGCTGCCTTTTTTCAGTAACTCAGACAGCAGTGGAGATGGTGGTGGTGTGGCTTTCTGGCCCAGGAGCTTCTTCTGAGTGGGGTCGTCCAGAAGCGACCCGTGGCTGATGTCATCGGTACCAGGTCCAGAAGACTCGGTAAATGTCAACAACCTAGCTGCTCCTGAAGCCTAGAGACAGACAGAGGGAGACGTGAAGTCATGCTGCCATGTTAATTTAGGAATCTAACTACTTCTTTTTCTCCATGTTTAAGAGAGAAATTAGTCTACTTTCCAGATTAATTAATAAAATCATAGCTCAAGTTTTGTTTTATTCCAGCAGGTACAGCTGAAGTTACAGTTACAGTTGCTATGCAGGGTATTTTACACATTACTGAGTCATAGCACAAGGATTCTGCTTTTCACATTCACAAGAAATTACTTTAAGAATTCTAAATCTGTGCCACAGAGGACCATAGTCAAAAACTGGCAGCGCTACTGTAAAAACTGGCATCACTTTCACATTATACCTGAACAAAACAGAACATCTTTAAATCTCAAAAAGAGGCACGACTGTTAAAAAGAGGGGCCGACCGTGAGCGCCTTTGAACCTTCCGAGACTTACGTTTTTTGTGGCTGTCAGATCCAGTGTCAAGCACTCGAGTGGGTCGCCTGGTGAGAACTCCTGGCTCGGGGAGCTGCAGCCGGAGGGCGAATGCATGGTGACGCTGGGCATCCGCTTAGGAGTGGTCTTTGCCACCTGTCTGGCTGGAAGAGGGAGGGACACCACGGAGAGGATTTCCTTATCAGGCATGCAAAAACTGGTGGTCAACTTTCTTTTTCTACCTGCTTTTTTTAAATCAAAAGAGACAAGCAATGATTATCGGGCTCAGTAGTGCTGATTTGTACGCAGATAAGCACAAGTATATCTCTGAAGTAACTTTTTCTGTGCATTTTTATCAACTCTACAGTCAGTCTCTTTGCTATACAATGTTATCCATTGATCTAAAAGCTCTAAAATCTGTTACACTTTCAGCAGAAGTTGAATAATGAATGCGTTCAGCAAGTGGGGCAAGAAACTCCACATGAACCGTCTCAGTTGTGTTTCGGAAGTGAACACTATTTATGGAGCATCAGTGAGATCAATGAAAAATGCGGCACAAAAATTAAAGGAGATACCCTGATAAGCAGCATCTGTGTTTTTTCTTTTTAACTCCGCTTCCTCCTCCTCTAGTTTCTTCTTCCTGGCAGACACACAAAAGATATTTGTTCCTGTTTATTACAGTCGAATGTCTAAAAACAGAAAAGCAGATGTAATTGTAAGGTTCGTTTCTTCTTACTGCCGAATTTCTTGCCACAGATCTTCCAGTTTGGAATCCAGGTGTCCTGCTTGGATCAGCTCAGCCTCTCTCTTTAGCTTCCTATGAAAACAACACATTGATGAAGTTCATGATGCAGCTTCTTTGTTTTTTTTTGGGCTGAATGATGATGTGCTCATGCCGGTAAAAGTGATGCAGTGCTACCTGTGCTTCTCCTGCGTTTCTTTGATCAGCTTCTTCAGTTCATCGATCCTCTCAGACGTCAGCCTGCGCACTATCACATCCTCCACCGTCTCCACCACTTCACCTTTCTCGCCACGTTTCCGCCTGGCGGTGACAAATGCATTAGCTCTCGACAGCGCTTTCCGTCACTTGCTGTCAGTGTCAATGTACTGTAATCTATGTAAACTTGCGAGATCTACAAAAGCATGTTGAAGTAGAAGTCGCTTATGTTCTCACTTTGGGGCCTCCGTTGTTTCCAGGAGCTCGGAGTATTTGGAGGCACAGTGCTGCGAAGATCCAAAGCAACAATCAACAACAACTATAATCTGTCAAACCTGCTGCAGAGATCATGAATTGCGTTTCTGTGTTCGGAGGCTGAGGCCAGATTTCGTCATACCTTTTGAGAGAACCAGTCAGGTGGTCGTCCAGGTTCTGCAAACGGTTTGATGGCTCGGCTGACAGACACCCTGTTGAGATGAAAACATGTTAGAACACAAAGACTTCAAAACACTGTCCTAGTTCTGTCCTAGTGAATTACAGTTATTTTTCCCCTTCTCTGTAATGTTTTCAAAATCAATTTCATCATTCTATTTGTTAAAGTCTCTCTCCTGTTATTGATTACATTGTTAAAAACTCTGCATCAAAGTTACATATTTAAGAGGTTTTAGCCCATGAAAATAATCCCCCTCGGCTAAAAATAGCTCAGATGCAACTCTACACTGTTGCTTCCTCGAGAATTTGTACATCTATGAAGTACAGACCTCTGCAACCCGCTGCAGCTCGAGCACACCAGCTCGCCCGCAACTCTGCTGGCAAAACTACTCAACGTTACACAATGGCAAGTTGTAATATTAGAGTAATTCAGCTACACTTGTTGGAACTGGATATCAGTTTTGAAAAAAGATAACAATACAGCCAGCCCCACCCTTCGAGCTGAAAGGATTGGTTCTTTTGAGTTGCTACACATTAAACCTTGGAAGTCTGAATCTGTACTTTTGAGACTGCTATCAGTACACTGCAGTTTCAAGGTGCTCAGCTGTGGCACTGACTGCTTATTTCTCTAATGATGTGTTTCACTGCATACATAATCACCATATGGACACGTTGACAGGTAAAAAAAAAAATCTTAATTTTTTTCGTTAATTTATGCAGACATTATGCAAAAATGAAAGCCAGCATGCACCGGGGATCACCACGGACAGCATGCCGGTTCAAAACAGTTCATCAGAAAGACAACTACATTAGAGGTCGACCGGTGTGGATTCTTAAGAGCTTGATGTTGATAATGCTTCTTACTAAGCAAGGAGACAAATCACTGATATTTGAAACATTT
>NW_007578867.1:56396-67927 GCF_000690725.1 Stegastes partitus
TTGGTAATTGGCAGGTAATTCGTCATATTTGTATGTCACTGTAGTGTGAGAGGAAACCGCAGCCCTTTCAAGTTCTCAGAGACAAAAATAACAACAGAGCCCCGCTTACTGACAACGTCTTATCTTACAGGGCAAATGAGTAGAAAGCTGTGAGAAATACTCCTTGAACAGAAGAGTCGTGTGACGTTAACACATTCAAACATTACAGATGATTGTGCATGAGTGTTTTTGCACACAATAAAGAATCACTGGCACAAGCTTTGGACAAACGTGGCATTAAACAAAAAAAAAAAAAAAGTGCCTTTACCAGTTCTGGTCTCCACTCTTCATGACAGATGTGGCCAAACACAGCTTCTCCCTCACTGACCATGGCTCTGTTGGTCCAATGACAAGCAGCTTGTGTTCTGCAGATGTGTGTGAGGAGGACAACACATGACACACACACACTTTACACACAGGGCATTCTCACAAAGCTGACATGTTCCTCTGATTGCCTGCTGTGTGGCTCTCAGGCCTGGTATCGACTGCACCGTTCAACTCTTGAAGCTTCATTTTTTTTTTTTTTTTTTTTATGACCCACCATCGCCAGCAGCAGTTCACTCTACGCATATAACTACTCGGATTGAGCACACAAAGAGTCGTTAGTACAGTTGGTGTTAAACAGGAACCAGCACTAGTGTACAGAGGGCTGTTAACTCGTGATGACAGTCATTAATCCTCGCTGGCTCCCCTGCAGGGAAGCGGAGGCTGCCATGAAGGGGAACTTAGTGCTGGTAACATCCACACACACACACACACACGCACGCACCGCTAACTGGTAGCATGTCATGACATTTGCTATGTAACGACGTTACTCACTTCCAACCCCGTTTGCCATCTTCCTGTCATCCCGACATCCCGTACATCCTTTTGCTAGACAGAAACCCAGCAATTAACAACGCCAGCGGTGTCCGAAAAACGCTCCGCACACAATGATGGACGTTAACATCAATGGATGTTGTGGATGTTAGGGGTTTTTTTCCCCCCTCACTAGCTAGCGCGCTGAGTCGCCGCTGCCCGTTAAAGTCACAGTCTTGTGCGCCGTAGCTGCTGGTAACTTAAGGATTAACTAGCTAGCCCAAACAGCTATGAAGGACTGGGGTCCGTTCAAGAGTCGCAAAAACGGCTGAATTTTGTTTTTTTTTCTCTCGCCCGGACCTCAGCAAAGTGCTGCTAGGACACCGCCAGACAGACGTGAATTTTTAGCTTTGTGTATTCACAAACGTTATTTCTCATTGTAGCTAGCAGCGAACCGTTCATACACGCCCACCACACTGAGGATGATGATGATGATGATGATGATGATGGTACGACCCTAGAGGCAGCTGGAGCTCCACAACTTAGCTAATTAGCTTGTTTTTGTTTCAAGAAGAAATATATATTTTGCCGTGGCGGTAGAATGATAATAATATATGTAAAAATGGAAATCTAAAATATACTAGAATGTATAACAAACTGAAAATAACACCTAAACAACAAAGTGGGCTCCTTGTCACACAGCTAGCTTGGTTATAACTCATATTTAGCCTGATTAGTACACATTATAAACTCACTAGCATTAGCTCCATGTAGCCTACATCGACGTGGAATATTTAAAATGTCAAACAAAGACAAAAATGTAATTTTAAACTCTCTGCATGTATATTGCTTTACATAATTACAGGTGTTAAAAGCAAGCTAGCAAATACCATTACGTAGCACCTTATTGCAAACACAGGTTACAGTGCGTCACAGGTAAAGGTATTTTTTAAAAAAAAAGTGGTAAAAAAATAAATAATAAAATATAGCAGAATTCTAATAATAAAAAAAAATCACAATAAGTACATAAAAAACAGTACGAACAAGTCGAATAAAGTGCACGCTAATTTTATAGCTCAATTAAAACTAAAACAACAGAAAAAGACAACAATAGAAATAGGATATTTATGCAGTTTTTTATGTATGTTTATTCCTTTACACAGGACTTTATTGTATACAGAGGTTAAAGTGCTTTACAGGTAAAGGTAAAAAAAAAAAACAAATAAATTTTAAAAAGCAATAAAAAAAAAAGTGGTACAAAAAATACTGCAGAATTGTATTAATTAATAATTGTATTATAATCACAGTAAATGCATACAAAACAGTATGAGCAAGTTGAGTGAAGTGCACACAATTTTTCTTAGATCAGTTAAAACAGAGTAAAACAGCTGAAAAAGAGAAAAATGAAAATAGAAAAATTACATTCATGCAGCTTTTTATGCAGTTAAATAACCCAATATATGTATTACATCATGTTATTTCCATACAACATCAAAATTAATCAGAACAAGAAACAAACAAAGCGAGGAACATTTCCACCACCTGTACGTGACAACCTTGCTAAGCAGCTTTTTTATACAGTGCAGATGAATGTGGGTGAATGCAGGCGCCACAAACTAGAAAAACTGGTTTGTGTTTGGCATGATATGGCAAAATATATCATGCAGTACTTCCAGAGAACCTGGCAGTCTTGCAGGAAACATTTAGACATAAATAGTTTGGGTTTTTGTCTACATTCTACAGTTGCCACCTTTATGAAATATGGATATTTTCATAATCTGAATGTTTTCAGACTGCTTTAACTGTATGGTAACGTTACAGCTTTATCTTGTGAGCTGCTGTCAGCGGTCTACACAAGAGGGAGTTTGGACGTTTTAGTGAGATTATTCGAGAACAGATCTGCTAATATAGTCAAAACACATTTATTATCTATTTTAACCTGTGGGTGATGCGTTCAATTGCAAATCTGTAATTTCACTTTTTCAATTCTGCTGATTTCAATTAAGGTTAAAAATGAAAATAAATACGTTCTTTAGCTGCATGTTTTCTAGACATGTTTCTGTAAAGCAGAACCATGTGAGGTTCTTCTGTGAACCCACCTGATCAACATTTTCTGTGACCTGCGAGCAGACATCATGGAAAAAAAAACTGCAGTTAAGAAGGAGACAACAGAAGAAAGGGTCAGAACTTGATATCTAATCATTAAGATGTGCACAGCATCATTTTTGGCACGCTCTGAGACAGCAGCCAGCCTACAGTTAGTTTGTGGAATGCTTTGTCTGAACGTTAACTTGAAATTATTTATAAAACCTACACACCACTGTAAGTATTCTGCACGTCTCCTCTCTGGTCTCATCGATCCGGCGGTGTTGCATCTATCAGAGATGAACAGTATGAAAGGGGACACATGCTGGTCGGCTGGCTGGATAGATGGCTAGACTTTATAAATGTAGTCTACATCAATTTGAAGTTTTAAACAACGAGCTGGATCTTGAATTATACAACACAACTGGGTAACTTATACATTTTGGCCCTTGGTGAGAGTCGGGTGGGTGAAGCAGCAGCTCTGTGCTCTCATAAGGTCCCGTATCGTCCATAAAGAGAGGCCAGTTACTACAGGGGGAAACAAATGTTAATGAGGCACTTGACATTTACCTCCATAACACTGCCACTTTGCCCCCTGCTGCTCCGTCAAATAAGTCAGCTCGACAGGAAAGACTGGCAGCCTTATAGAGGCTGGATGTGGCAGGAGGTAAATGATCCTGTTGTCTGAGAAAACTGTCACTTTGACAAAAGCCCGGTCACGTACTGTGCAAATTTACTAAGAGACATAGTGCAGTGTTTGTGTGTGTTTCTTGTAGGATAGAATTAGGCTCTTAAAATATTTGTTTGGAGCTTAATAAGTCATTTTTCTGAGTTTACACTGCACACCCTGTGCATGAAGTCATTGCTTATTGCTGTTACACTGTAAATCTGAATATAACCCCCACAGGTTAAATTATACAGAACTAAAAGCAACAGGTTTAAAAACATGAACTATCAGAATTTTTCACCTATATTTCCTAGTTGTGTTTTTATACTTATTAATGTATATTTATTGTTGTTATTTATTTATTTGTTTGCACTGCACTGGGACTAGGAGAACTGAATTTTATCTTCTGTGTATGCAAATACACAAGAAATGACAATAAACAAATCCTATATTTAAGATTGTTTTCTTTAATAGCAATGCATCACTGTGATTGTAGGAAAACCTGCAACATCAACGTCAAACTGCTGAAGGAAAAATATTTTCTGTGAAGCAGCAGAAATATAAGCTGATGACTTTGGTAGAAATTTGAATTCCATTGTTCATTCATGCCACAAGAAATTTCTTACAGATACTGATTAGTTGCGATTATTCTCCTCATACAACAAGTTCAACAATAAATGCACTTTGTCAGTATATTTCCAATATGTGATGTGAACCTTGAATAAATTACAAACAGGAAAATTAATTAATGGAAAACAACTTTGCCTATCCTCTTGAGAGTTTCCCCACTACACAATCTGTAACTGTTGCAGATGGGTTTTTTTTTCATATACATCTTTACAACTAATTATAACCACATTTCTAGTTCGCGTTTTCTTTTTTTTTTCAAGCCGTGTTCAATGTTCCACGATGTTCAGAACATGAGCTGCTGCACTATCTGGCGAGTGACAGACACTCCAGAGATGAAGGTCACACCACATGTTGCCTTCAACCGCTGCACTGAGCCCATCCTGGAGGCAGGACCTCGGCTAATTATTTGAAGGAGGGAACCTAGTGAAGCCTCCCTCCTCATCTTTGCCATCAATCTCACTTCATTTGTTACTGTAAGTTGGCGTGGCGGACCCCGTTGAAGATAACGCTGTTTTCATACCGGGAGCTCAACGGTCGCTGACGGTCTTGGTGGTGAGTACGTTGGGAATGTTTTTATTATTATGAAATGAGTTAGAACAAATGCTTAGAAATTATAGTTTTATTTAAATCTACTTTTGGACCAATTGCATGAAAACAGCTCAGAAAAAAAACCCATACATCTGTGTGTGTGTTGATGTTGGCAGCATGAGCATGTAGACATAATTTCTTTTGAGATTCCTACTGACTCTAACATTCTAGATAAACAGAGTCTTTGGCTGCTTGATTAATGACTCTTTTCATTTAATTGCCCTATAGGAGGCTCAACCAGATTAATCTTGCATGAGCGACTGAGCGACATGGCAGCAGCTGTGTGGAAACAGCTGTAAAGAGATAGCATCTGCAGCAACTTTTATTCTGCACTTTGATCAGCATATTCCTGCAAACATGTGAAAAACATATTGTGCAGGAGCAACATGTTAATGTTAGGTGTATTTACCCTCTCAGCTAGCGGATGCCCCCCTCTGGGGAGGGCTGCTCTGCCTCCGCTCCCCTGCCCTCCTCCTCTGAGACCTTCCCTGCACCACTTGCAGCTGAGACCCAGGGAGCAGAATTAACAAGCAAATTGAAACAGACTCTAACCACTGGCACAGATAATCATTTGTTATGTTTGCGCCTTAAAAGTGTAATTTTTTTTTTCTTCCTATAACTTGATTTCTATATTTATGTCTCGTTTGTGCTTTGCTGCAGGCTGGCTGAGTTTAGCAGCAAGGGGCAGGATGTCCAACAACATGGCCAAGATTGCAGACGCTCGAAAGACGGTGGAACAATTGAAACTGGAGGTCAACATAGAGAGGATGATGGTGAGGAAGAACAAGTTTAACAAGTATTCAATTTGGCCAACATGTGCTTCTTTACTTTTACATGTGAATCATTTAAGAAGTTGCTTAGAATGTATAAAAATCCAAAACGCCTCTTTTTAAAGCCAGTTTGTTTTGCCATATTTCAATTACTAAACATGTGGTTGCTTTTAAATGAATAGTAATAAAAAGGCTAAAAATCTTCTCTTTTTGACTCACAGACGCGCTTTAACACAACCGTTCTGTGCAGGTATCCAAAGCAGCAGCTGATTTAATGGCCTACTGTGAAACTCACGCCAAAGAGGACCCCCTGGTGACCCCCGTGCCTTCATCTGAGAACCCGTTTCGAGAGAAGAAGTTATTTTGTGTAATACTGTAACCTCCAAAACACAGAAACATTAGAGCTGTTCTAATGTGGAATTCATCGTCAGCGACAACACACTGAGAAAAGTTTTTTATTGTTTTTTTTTCTTCGCAACATTCAGTTTTAATTAAAGCAGCTCCTTGGTGACTAACGTCCCCTGAGAAATGATCGTCTTTTGAAGATGGTAATAAAGGCAATAAAGACTTATTGAAAATGGGTGCAAAGTTCATTTAAACAGGCCGGTGCTGCTGCTGCTGCTGTGCACACAGCTTATACATTAACCAAATAGTACCTAAGTTCTTCCTGTGAAGTTTCAAAACACTACAAAAGAAAAAAAGCAAGTTATTGTTCACAAAATTTGCTGCGTTTTAAATATATTTCCTCATATTTTCAGAGCATGGGGAAAAAAAAATACACTACACTTAAGGTGACATTTGGTAAAGGAAATGTTTCTGGTTTCAAATGGAAAAAAAAAAAAAACATTAGTCCGGTATTGTTTATCTGCCTGCTCCCCAGAGGGATGCACCTCGGTCACTGAAACTAATGCAAATGAAGGGTGGGGCTACGAGCGGTGACAGTGCAGGTTAGAGCTCAGGGCAACAGGTGTGCACAGTGTACACAGAGCAGAGAGAGCTGGAGCTCTGACAGCTGCCACCACTCGCACACAACTTTGGGAATTAGCAGCAAAAAACAAACAAGGTATGTACATTTTGTCAACCATAACTGTGAGAATATGAGCTTGTTTTCACATTTGCTGGACTGTTGTGCAGCAGCTTTATGTTTTAAATGAATACGCAGGCGAGAAATAACATTTGTATTGACCTACTTTTACAACCATCTACCGACAAACATCTTTACAAACAGTTTGGAGATGTTTGAGAACGTATGAAATGTGAAACTAGGAAACAAACGTGCAGCAAGTCAAACAGGGCTAGTCAAGAAAAACTTGTCTGACTGAACATGCAGATCTGAAACACACCCGGGCTTCATTTAAACTGGCGTTCTGAGAGCGACAAGAGGAAGTCAGAGTCAACTGTAAAAAGCACAGATTCAGCTTCAAACATGGAAAGAAAAAATGTTAAAAAAAATAATCGGTCACTGTATGAGTCACGATGCTACAAAAACGACACGTCTAATCTTACATTTCACATAAATAGGTCAGTGGAACCATTTTTCTTAGCTTTGCTTTTTACAATGATCTATAGCTTTAGTTGGTGAATCCAGTATTTGTTGCTAAAACTGAGACATAAACTAAATAACAGATTTTTTAAAGAACTTAAGTGGCCAGTATGTTCATAAACAAAACAGCCGCGTTTGATTTGAATTTTATTTTTGCAAAACAAATGAGCAAAACGTGACCTGATTGGATTAAATATTAAGAACTCAGTGTTTCCTCATTTCCATTTTATGTTTTAAGTAGGAGGCAAGATTACACTATATTGATGAATTAATTCTAGAGCTGTATTCTACTATTTCATCCAAAGTGGCATACATCTGAGAGCAGATACAACACAAGGAAGGATCTAGTCAGGAGAAAACAATCTAGATAAGTGCCATAGTGTGATAGGGCGTTGATGCCAAGAGCAGGCTGTGTGGGAGGTAACAGGATTTCTTTTATTTGTTTGTTTGTTTGTTTTTGGGCTGTCAAGTGCAAAGGTGTTAAGTGAAGAGCTGAGTCTTCAGTCTTTTCTTAAAGACTGAGAGGAAGTGAGCAGATTGAACAGAATTTGGTAACTTGTTCTACCAGACAGTTATTCTGAAATAACCTGTATTTGTATTATTATTGTCTTATTGTTTGCGTCACTTTTTAGTCCATTCTCTTTCCACACTCGACTACGTGCGATCATGAGGGATAAAAAAAAAAAAAGCCATAAAATAAAGCTGTGACCCTGGACTTTAACCTCACAGCTGAGTCATTTTACATTTAAAGGAACATAAGAATTAGGTTAGAATAATCTACACTGTGTTTTGCTCACTGTATGAATAAATGAATGAATAAATAAATAAAGTCTTGTTTTATTTCAATTTTTTTCAGTATTTTTGAAATAAAGGAAGATTGTATTTAAAGGACAAAAAATAAACAGTGAATAATATATGAATAATATAAAATGTCCTCAGAAACCTGTAACTTTGAAAACCCACAGCATTTCAATCTTTTTAATAAAATCTGACACTGTGTGACATAAAAATAAAAAATTGCCAAAATTGTCATAGTTTTACAGATATTTAATTTTGATTGGTTAGATGAAACTTTTTAATTCAAGTTTGAATATATTTTTCTAAATTAGATATAGTTAGTGACAGTGAACACAAAAAGAAGTGTTGGTTCTGTCTTTTTTTTACAAGATTTGGTCGATAAATGTGATATATCTTCTAATTACAAAAGTTTTCAAAACAAAAACAACAATGCTAAATGTTTTTATCTGTGTATATTATCAATAAGTATCAGTAAACTGTCACAGTGTGACAAGTTCTCCAAAGTAAATCCATTAATAAGATTTTCCTGTAAAGTTACATGTAAAACACTTATTGATATGATTTAAAACTAATAGTAGATTATTTTGCTGTTTGAAGGCAAATTCCTAGTTCTGGAACACGATTTTAACATTTTTTACATGAAAGTATTTAATAAAACCAATCTAATAATGACTCTTGTGCCGGTCTGATTATTTGACCACGTTAGTTGGTAATGTCATTGTTTAGAAACATACCGTAAGTATCCTTCATAATCAATAAAAAAAAAAAAAAAAATACACAATCTCATGTAAAATTAACACTAGAAAATATATTTTAATTCTTATGAATTATGGTTTTTTGGCATCTAAATGCGTGGATATCACATTTTTTATTTATTTATTTTTACTATTTTATTGTTATTATTATTTTTAATTTATATATTTTTATTTTAAAAATATTTTTTAAATATATTTTTATTTCTCTTTGCTATTTTATCACATTACATAGCCAAGAGAAATAAAAAATACATATCAAACAAGAGCGGTGAATGGAGGGGTTATTTTCTCATATTTGGAAGACTACCTTTTTCTCTACAGTGTATGTATGACATTACTAAGGTATACTTCTTATGTTTTCAGGCCTCAGAATGGCCAACTTTGGAGGACATGCCATCCCTGGTACCTTTTTCCTCATCTATGGCTTTTGGCTGACCGTGAAACACATCCTCCAACACTACTGGAGGAAGAATCAGCCTAAAGGAAGACAAGTTGTGCCGCCTTCTTTTAAAAGAATGGAATACTTCGAAGGAGGATTCACAATGTTTGCTGCATTTGTTGGTCAGTTTTCCTTTCAATCTGTCTCCATCACTTAAGCCTGCTCTCGTCTCGTGTCACTTATCTGACGTTGTCCTGTCACAGGTATCATGGTTGAACAGTTTGTGGTGGACGGGCCACACGCTCACCTCTATGACAAAGATAAGGGCACATGGGTCAAGCTGATGAACTGGCAGCACAGCACAATGTATCTGTTCTTTGGCATTTTTGGAATAGCTTTGGTTGCCAGCACTGCATCCAAACTGCTGCCGGTCGGTGTCGATCGGCTCGCCCTCTCCTTGGCACTTTTCGTTGAAGGTAACCTGCAGGGAGAGCCAGGTTTTAGTTACACATTTGTTCGTGTGCCCTTCATGTGTATTTGAGCTGTGTTTTGTGTCTCCACCCCATGATCCAGGGTTTCTGTTCTATTACCACGTGCACAGTCGCCCCCCTCTGGATGCTCACATCCACTCCCTGCTGCTGGTGGCTGTGTTCAGCGGGTCAGGCAGCACCATGTTGCAGGTGTTCATAAGAGACAACATCCTTTTGCAGATGTTCGGGGCATGTATGTTCCTCCTGCAGGGTTCATGGTTCTACCAGGTGAGTAGCAAAATGAGACCAAGCTGTAGCACGTTGAGTGTGATGTGCAGAACACCATTAAAACGCACCCATGAACATTTCTTGAGTGTTCAGAGGCACAACCAATTCTGACCACACAATAAGAATGTGTACACAAAACCATCCATCCATCCATCCATTATCTATACACCGCTTAATCCTCACTAGGGTCGCGGGGGGCTGGAGTCTATCCCAGCTGAATTAGGGTGAAGGCAGGGGACACCCTGGACAGGTCATCAGTCTATCACATCCTTCCATCGGCACAACTAGCTACAGCAGATCAGATCAGCCAATGATAATCTTTCACTGGCACAATGCGACCACGTGACATTTTAACTGGCACACAGTCAGTCACTCAAAAATGGTCACATGTGAGACCATTTTGGTCACAGTCTGGAGCCCTGTAGGCACATTGCTGTGTTATTATAACAGGATTTATAACATTATATTACATTATATTACATTATACGTAAATCCCATTAATTTAGTAGATTAGGAAACACACATGTCTAGTGGGCCACACAAAATGATGTGGCGGGCCTTGAGTTTGACACATGTGAAATAGACCGCTTCTCAAAATAACTAGTGACTAATGCTAGACCCACATTTAAATAAATACATTTTGTCCTGTATTATTAAATATGAGAATATTACATTGAATCAAAAGACTATTGTGTGGTAGAACGTCCAGCCCTCCTCCTTTATCCGGGCTTGGGACCGGCAAAGTGACCAAGAAGCACTCTGGCAGAGTTACTGACGTTTTCTTTTCTTTCTTTATTTATTTTTTTAATTGTTTTAATTTTTTGTTTTGTTTGTTTGTTTTGTTTTGTCAGTGTTCTGTTAAATTTGGTATTTTAAAAAAAATAGTTTTAAGTTGGGCGCCCAGATAGCTCAACAGGTTGAGCAGGTGACCCATGTACAGGGGCTATGGTCCTTGACGCAGCGGCCCAATTGCTGCATGTCCTTTCCAGACTCTTCTCCCTATGTTTCTCTGTCAGTCTTTCACTGTCCTATCCACTAAAGGCAGAAAAACCCCAAAAATATCTTTAAAAAAAAATTCTTATTAATTTTTTTTTGTTTAATTCTTTGTTTTGTTCTTTTAAATTTAGTATTTTTTTAAACACTTTGCTCTAATCTTTTAAACTATATGTTATTAATATAACATGTAATGAAAGATATTATTAATTATTATTATTATTATTGGGTTGGGGGTTCAAAGAGAGGTTGAGGGGAAGAGGATCGACCTGTATTAGAGGTCAGCTTGAGGTTTTGTCCCTCCACGAAGGAACCTCTTCCACCAGGACTTTTTCTTTTTCAGTTTTCCCTCCACTTCTTGTTTAAGTTCTTCTTTTTGGTCCAAGTCTTCTTTTTGTTTAGAAAGTGCCGCCTTTATTTCTAATGTTTCCTGGAGATGTTTCTCCAGGAGGCGGCACTTCTTTGTCTCCCACTCGCACTTTTGTTTTCCAAACTGCAGCTGAATGTTTTCGATTTCAGTTTTGAGCTTGGAGGTTTCATCCACCTGCTTCCTTAGGCACATGTCGACCTCCTCGTGTCGTTGTTTTTCATGTTGAAGCGATGCTTTCAATTGTTGAAGTGTTTCGTACGCTTCTCTATTTTTTAGCTGCTCTTTGTGAATATCCAAGGACAGATCAGTCATCTTTTGCCTGGATTCGTCCTCGTTCAATTTTAGAGTGCATCTTAAG
>NW_007578867.1:68628-158004 GCF_000690725.1 Stegastes partitus
GGGGAGACACAGCGGCTTTGGGGACTACTTTGGTTGGCGTAGTCAACCCATGTTTATTTTTGAGACAAGATTTTTTAACCATTGTCTGTCTCATTGGTGTTTTTCGTGCCTCACCATCGGCACAGCAGGCTGTGACGTCCTTCGCTGTTCTCTGGAGAACAGGAAAATCTTCGACGTCTTGAGCAACGTCTGAGTTCAGCAGCTCTGCCTTGGGTTGGGCTTGGGTCTCATACAATGTGTATTTATGTGAACACCTTTGATTATCACACTCCTTTATCAAACTATTTGTCATTTCAGATTGGATTTGTACTTTACCCCTTAAGTGGACCACAGTGGGAATTAACGCTGCACGACAACATCATGTTTGTCACCATGTGCTTCTGCTGGCATTTAGCCGTCGCCCTGCTTCTAGTTGTTTTCACCTCCTCTGTGGTTTGGTTGTAAGTATCCCATCCTTTACCTATACGCACGTTTGAAACTAAAATCAGCAGTTGGATAATTGATTTGCAGTAAACATAAATTTTAAAGAAATCAGTTTCTTTGCTTACAAAAATACCTACCTGACATGTGTTTATAAAGAGATGTATTTACTCAGATCGCCTGTCTCAGTTATATGTAGAATCACTGAACATGTCAGCCTGTGTATTCTGTACTTTCATAAATCTTTCTTGTAAGTAGAAATGATTAATCGTGAGAAAATATTTAGGTAAGACAATGATTAACCTACCTAAAAGTTTTATTACCGTTTCCTTCACCAATCCTTTTCACTTTCATTCCACTCTTTAAAACTTCCTTTTACTTTAAGGTTAGGTTTTTACAGTAAACATGGTTTTGTTTACATTCAACATTTCTCACCAAACCACACTCTCTACTTGTGAAGGGAAGTCATTGTAGATGCTGACCATCTTGAATGAGTGCCCAAAGTGTTTACAAGGCTTAAGGATATTTGCATAGGATTTTAAAACACAAATTTGCTTCTTCCTACTTTATTACCACATTAATACTTTTTGCAACCCTCTGCAGGTGGTATATTTCTGTAGCACATCTCTGCAGTGCAAATTCTGATCAAAACTTGTGACTCCAGTTGTTAATTTTGACTATATTCAAGATATTTTTTGTGCAATACATGCATGTGCATTCAGGATTCAGTAATTGTGAGAAGATCTGAGCAGCAGGTTTGCTGTGTACTCTTTATGTAGTTTTTTTATTTTTTTTAAAACTACATTTTTTTGGTCTTGTTCCAATAGGACTCTGACAAGATTCTCAGGAAGGAGACGGGATGTAGAGATTGGAATGCGAAACACATCCCTGAAAACAAGCTCTCAGAAGGCTTTGCTCGAAGAGTCGGATGAAGAGTGAAGACATCGTACTGATTCTGTAAATTGTACTGAAATTAGATTTCATTTTCTGTGTTGGTCGATAACTAAGTGTTTTGCAAAATGTACTTCAGATGTTTTTTTTTGTACAAAAAAATAAAAACAAATCTTTTTAAATGTGATCTGTTATCATGTTTAGTTAAAATATTTTACAAGCACAGAAGTATAATTTGTAACCTGCGTGGTGTGAGTGTATGGCCTGCTGTCAAATGAAATCAAACACTTTGTAAGAGAACAAATAGTATATTTACAAGCAAGTCACAACACTCAAATAAGTCAGAACAAGTCCCACTCACTGCACATGTGCTAACAATGCATCATATGAAACATTTAAAGATGTGACAAACACAAATTAGTCCTTTTAAAGTTAGCCAACAACTGAAGGAAAAATAAACCTCTCCTCAGTAGAATTTCTATGCAAAGACTGCAACCTGCCTTAATATTCTTATAATATATATTTGGGTATAACAATGACGAAAATAAAATTCAGGAGGGATTGTTGAGGGGAAATGGCGATTTTCAACAATGACACACGATGCTGGTAACTTGGAAAACGTAGAACTCTGAACACAAGTCCGCAGGCATTGATTGAGCGGAATTAGGTTTCTGATCTTGGTGGGTATTATCCAACTTCCAAGAATAAAGAAAAAAAAAAACTCACACATAATCCATGACATATATAGTGCGCTGGACATACGATTCATTGCTGGCTAACAAGACGACATCACTGCTGAGGAGCAGGTGGAGGATCAGGGGCGCATTTGGGTGAAGGTGCTGTTGTGACTACGACTGTTGAAACGGATTTCGGGGAGCCTGTTGCCATGTGCTGCTGGAGCTGCTGCGCCTGAACTGTCTGGATACGAACCTGAGGGATGACAGAAATACGTGTTTAATCTCAATGTCTACTTTAAAGGGACAAAAATGAGCATTTGGGTGATGTTTGTTCATGAGCACACTGCAAGAGAAAGCTCATTCACAGGTTAAAACTCAAATGAAGGTATCAAACAGCAAGAATGATTTTTTAAGGCTTTGATTGTTATTTTAGAACGACTGCAAACCAAAAAACTAAACTAAAAATCCTTTTAGTAGTTATGATAACATTGGTCACAAAATTATGTATCACATAAAAAATAGTTTTTACTGAGGAGCTGCTACAAACCATATTATTCCATACTGTTGATGATACATAATCTCAATAGCAAAATAAAACCATGTGACTAACCTGTGTGGCCTGTCCTTGCTGCTGAAGCTGCTGGAACTGCTGAGCTGTGACGAAACTGACTGGTTTGTTCCCTGCAATCAGCTTCGTGCCAGCAGGCATCGTGGTCAGGATGATGTTCCTGCCGAGGCTGCTGATACTGCTCAGAAAAAAAAGGCAAAAGGATAAAAAATGTCAGCGTTCTATCCCAACTTGCAACTATAAAAACATACATTAATAACCACATCTATTCAAGAGGCTTTAAAGTGGATACATTAGCCACTACAGTGTAAAGAAAACTTTAAATAACAAAATAGAAATTATTACAAGATAGCTGCTGTCATCTGACATGGATAGCCCAAGAGAGCCGAAACTTCACAGCAACTAGTTTAAACTTTTGAGTTTTATTTAAGTCCATCCATCCATTATCTATACACCGCTTTATTCTCTGTAGGGTCGATGGGGAGCTGGAGCATATCCCAGCTGACATAAGGTAAAGGCAGGGGACACCCTGGACAGGTTGCCAGTCCATCACAGGGCTGAAGTGTATTCAATGTTACAGCAGACTTACTTTGTATTCAGACTTCCCTTCACAATAGGTGAGGTCACAACACTCTTGCTCTTCAGTGGTTGGTTGAGGACAGAAAGAGGCACAGTGATGCGTGCAGGTAACTTCCCCTACAGAGTTGTCAAAGAAAAGAATTGTTCTTCAGTTATGTGACTTTCAGAAAGTATGGTTAAGTACTGAGACATGATTGCAGACTTTCTTAAATAAATTGTGCAGAATGTTGCAGCAAAGTCAAAATTCTCATAAGTGATAATGTGCTAATATCCACCAATCAGCACCGCACATGACTAAAAAAATGCAATAATTCACAGCCCAGTTGATTTGATAAGTGGAAGTAGAGTTTGTGTTTGGAGAAAGTGAGGAACAAACTGATGCATTCCTTGCTGATGAGCTTCTAGTTGCTCTGGAGGAAACTATGCAAATCAATAACTGTCCAGAGAGGCGTTTAGTAGGAACCAGCCAGTGGAAGTAAGTTACTGATCAAAACTAATAGGTTACATTGAGATATCTAAATTCAGATTCCAACTGTAACTAAAATGACCACTTAACAAATTGTATTTTGCCGTTGCATTAAAAACCAAACATATCTGGGTTGTTGGCAAGACAGCAAAAAGGAGTTGCTGGCAAACTTTAATCTTGCCACATATGAAGGGCTGATGGTGTATGGTATGCCATGCCTTTACATTAGGTGCCATTGCTTTTTACTTTCAACTATTTGATGTCCTTTCACCTGGATGAGTGACTTAGACAAACATTTGACTAACTTTACTATATAAAGTATACAAAACAGGAACTTATACTGTGATATAGTGATCTATCAGTACAAATCTCAATCTGCTTCTTGCTTGTACATCAAGGAGGTGGTAAACCTGGTTCACTAAAACTGACATTCTTAGTCAAAAATATTTCGTGTAGATTTCTGGTATATTACAGCCATCATAAACTATAACCCTCATCTGATGGGAATCATTTATATCGATTTCCATTAAAGATGTAAAGTGAATAATTGTCTTACTGTTTGTGTAGTAACAACTGTAGCAGGGACCTGCCGCACAGTAGCTGTAGCTGTTCCCAGCGTCAGAGGAGAGCCCGAGGCTCCAGGAGCCACTGTGATGCCCTTCGCTCCAGCCACAACACTGGCAGCCATGGTCACTACATTAGCACATGTCGATGCTGTGAGTGGTTTGCTGCCAGTGGTGGTTGTCATTGTGATGGTCTGACCCTGTTTCTGTGGGATAACACCGAGGCCTGGCATTATCCGAATGGTGGCGCCACTCTTGTCAGGGGAGGTCACGGTGGAGAAGGTCCTGGATTTTTGATCAGCCACACTGACAGCCAACGTGGGCATCAAACGTATGGCTGTGTCTCCTGCTGCCTTCAACAAGGTTGAGGTGACAGGGCCTGCTTTAGTGGTTTGTGCTTCACCTGTACAGGATGCAGCACTGGAGGCAGAGGACGGTGAAGGGTGGGGTGGTGTCACATGGAGAGTGGCTGATATGCTCTTGCTGCCTGTGGCAGCAGTGCCCAGAAAGTCAGAAGTGAGTTTGACAGTTGCAACTGGGGATTTGGCAAGAGTTGCCATCATGTCTGGGGTGATCCGCAACACCGTCTGGCCTTTAGCATCTGTGGTAATGGAGGATGGTGGAAGGCGTAAGACGTCTTTGCCCTGGATGCGCAGGTTTGTAGCTGTTATTGGAATTCCTGCTCCTCCTGAGGTCTTCATTCCCAGTTGTCCTGTGATGGACACCTGTAAAGCAAACATACGTAACCCACCGACTGATTAATCTCGTGATCATTAACAAGGCAAGTTACCTTAGTTACTTATTTAAGGATATAGATTTTTTTCTCTAATAATCATCTTCATTACCTGTAGACTTGTTAGACAAAGACGGAAATAATCTGAAATAAATTAAACTGAACACAAACCCTACTTTCTTTCCCTTATTACAGTTAAAACTAAATGCTTCACCTGTTTAATGTTCGGACTGGCGACTCCTTGCAGTACAGCTGGAGAAGTAGGATTGGTAGCTGGACTACCGGGTGATCCAGTTGGAGGTTTGGCCACAGTTACAGTTGACACAGACAGGGTGGTTGGAACCTGAACTGGGCTACTAGCAGACTGACTCCTCAGAGGCACAGAAACTACCGCCTAATGATACACAAAAGAAACGCAGAGATAATTAATTACAAATGTGCAACACGCAAAACAAACAGGGTCGCCTGTGTTGTGTTTACTTATTAGTTGTTCTGTTTACCTGTGAAATGCCCTTGGCTGCCACTGACACTGGCATCCTGATCTGGTGAGGGGTCTGATGTACCAGCGTCGCTTGCTGACTTCCTGCTGAAGAGCCGAGACCAGGCTGAGCAGAAACCACCCGTACCTGAGGGAGGGAACCTGTTGCTAGGTGACTCACTATCCGAGCAGCGTGTTGGGATGTCACTGGTTGTGAAGCTGGCGGACAAGCCTGACTGGTGGGTAAGATGGTTCCCAGCTGAGGCAACGATGGAGGCGACACAAGAAGAACACTGGGGAAGCAAGAGGGGCAGGAGAAGAGTCAGCTTCAAATTGCACACATGAAGCATAGGTGTATGCATTGTTCCAATATAAGTGAAAAGAAAAAAAAAAACGCATGTGTCACTGACCCAGGGCTGGTTTTGATTGCATCTGGGACTCCAGTCTTTGTTGGTGTGGTGGCTGTGCAGGGCAGGGGTGACTTGGGGGTTCCAGGTGTGTTTGAGGTTGGTGTTGTAGGAATAGGGGACATAGGATTAGAGCCGATATCCTGTCCTGTCTCCAGACATCCGGGGGTTTTGCTGCCTCCGTCTTTACTTCCAGACTTCTAAAACATAGATGTGGATCAAGATTCATAAAAAACTAATTTTGATTTTAGACACAATACAGTGTGAAAGCTACTTCAAGTTCCAAAAAGGTAAATGACTATTTTCGCTACAGTAGCAGTAAAACAGCAGATGCAGCTCAGTGTTTTTTTTCTAGTAGTAAGTAAAATGAAGGTGTTAAACTCACAGGCTTAGACGCTGGTTTAGGTTTTTGCTGTAAAGCTTTTCTTGCTTTTGCAGCTGCAGCTTGAGCCTGGTGGATTCTCTCTGGATGGAACAAAGAAGACAAAAGAGTTACATCTTTCCACTGCACAATGGTCCACAAATTTGACATTTTTACACATCAGGGTTTTTAAAACTACAGGTAATTAAAATGTACATATCAAACCGAGCTAAAAGGGATTGTGTGGCATAAAATGTCTTGTCCACACTTCTCAAAACACCTCTATAAAGTTTGACCCTAAAATGGGTTTTGCACATTTTCCATGCACACTGATGCTTACCGAACTCCTCCTGACTGCGATGGCGGTGCAGGTAAATCCACAGTTTGCGGCCAATGTCATACTTTACACATGGGTCTTTCTCATAGTGAAGTCTGTCTAAAGCCCCACTGACAACAGTGTTCACCTAAATGGAAAACAAAGCTCTTTACTCACCAGAAAAGTCAACATAAGATAAGTTTAAAGGCAGCATCTACCACAGAAAAGTTGGAAAGGTGCACATACAAATAAATCTTTTATAGTGCTGACAAATTAATCAAATGACAGTAACAATGCCAGAGGAAGCTAAATAAACACAACTGAAAAAAGGAAAAGTCACTCATACTTGTGCACTAGTGACATCAGGAGCAAGAAACTGTGAGTCTTTCAACAGCTCACAGATCTCTGCCCTCGTTCCTTCTCCATTAGGCAACCTGGCTGCTGCATCCCGCACTGGAAAAACAGGAACGACAGCAGAAGTCAGAACTGTGTTAGAGGTTTTCTTTGCATGCACAACAGTTCAAAAGTAAAGTTAAACAGAAATTCTCACCCAGAGAGAGGATGGTGACGTATGGGGGCCGGTCTGAGCGGAGCAGTGTGTGCTCTCTGGCTTTGTTGAGAGACATCTCCTTGTCAAACACCCCTTTAACAGGCCCCACCACAGATTCAAAACCGTGCATCCTAAAGGTGAAAGCTTTGTGTGGCTGGTTGTATCGCTGCTGCTCCTAAGAAACAGACAAAAGGTATGCTGGCTTAGAGTGTTGATGTCAGGAAAAAAAGAGACAAAGTCTTGTAAAATTGTGATTATCAGATACAAACCTGGACTTGGAACACTTGTCTCTCATCTCCAGTGCTGGGCCGCACCACATAATCAGTTGAACTGCGTGAATAGAGACATCATAGAACTCAGCAACAATTTTTTTATTGCAAGTGAAACTAGTTCAGGATGTCAATGCAGGACTGCAGGTAAAGATGGTTTTGCTTCACTTTTTAAAGTTTAAAATATAACTTGTTCAGTGTGATGTACAAGTTCTCCATAATAATAACTTATTAGCATTTATATAATGTTTGCAGCACTTTATGAATCACTGAAGCTTACAGCCGTGTTGTGGGAGAAGTCATCTCTAACATGTCTTCATTTTCAGTCTGTGGAAGATGAGAAAAGCCTTTTAAAGCACCATCACAAACAAAACATCAGCAAATATAACTAAAGCAAAGCATAGCACAAACTGAAAATTAGTGCTGAAACTGAATTTCTTCAATAATCTTTGCACTACCTTGACAACAAAATCTTTGGAGTCCAGCCACAGCTGACAGAGTGCACTGAGATCCTTCTCTGTATCCTGAGTGGGACCTAAAAGAAGTCATGGATGTTAATCTCCATAAAAAGAAACACCCCAAACACTACATCAACACACTTTGAAATCTCTTACCAATCCACCTCCACTGCTGAGATTCATCTACAAACTCCACAAATGGAGAAAAACCACTGGGGAGTGCCATCATGCCATCTGATCAACAAACATACAGAGTGGGGGAAAATATAGATAATCAGATTATACAGCGACGGAAGGGAAAATGATCCTTTTTAGTATGAGTGGCCACTGCTACTTACCTTTAGTCTCTCCTCCAAGAAACTGCAAAGCTTGAAGAACCAAGTCAGACCAACATGAAGCAGATGAAAACCACACATTGAGGGAACTGGCTGGAGAAGACTGCCACATCTGAACTTTCTCCTCCAACTGAGGGATCAATTAGTGGTGTTATAATGTGCAGTCACAAATATGACAGATTTTTGAAAGTGCATGCGTGGCTCTGAAATGAGTACATACCATTAAAGTACTGGCAAGACATTCTGCCCTTAAGATGTTTTCCAACAAGCTGAAGAAACTGACAGCTATTTCCTCAACTATAACCGGGCTGCTCTGACACTCCTCCACAACTCTGAAATAATAACAGCTCATTACTTTAGTCTGAGAGAACAGCAGTCTCAATGAATGTATCCAGACAATACTGTAAATATTGTTGACACCAGCGTGGCTCTAGACTCACTCCTCTTTGATGTTCTGCAGTGGAGTAGACGGTGTGTCGGGCAGGGAGTTGATGATGTTCACTGGTGGAGCCGATGGAGTGTCTGAAGGCGCAAGAGTCTCACAGGGATCTTCAGATTCCACTTTTATTGTCCTCAGTTTCTTCTTCCGTCTCTCATCTCTCATCTTCTTCTTCGGCAGAGACAGATCGAAGAGTGCTGGAAGATAAAAAGAAAGAAACACATCAACTTGGAATCACAAACTCAGTGAAACTAATGGATTATTAGAAATCAAACATGTATTTTACTCACGCATGGCCCCCTTACGACCAATATTTGCTCTTGAAAGTATGTCTCCGATGTGGATATCAGAGGTTATCAAGTCTGGATGGTCCTGAGGAAATTAAAATATTTATTATTAAATATTTTGCAAGTAAAAGCAAAAATTATAACAGTTTCTTTCCCTCCTACCACAACTTACTGGCTGTCGCTTCCTCTTCTCGCGATGGTTTTGCAGCATGACTTTCAAGTCTCGCTCGCCAAGTTCTATTTTTTCTGTTGTAAAATAAAATAGATTTAACCATTATATTGTCTGTGCTCAAACATGACAGCAACTTCATCTAGACATAGACTAAATCACTGACCAGTAATCTTCATGTCTTGGGTGGAGAGGCTGGGGAGAACTCTGAGCGAGACGGTGGGTGTTGGAGAGGATGGAGACGGAGGTGCCGGAGTCCATGATAATATATCTACAAGCATATGCAACAAGGCATGCAAAAGGAGAGGTATGGTCAATTTAATAAATCAGATTGTCAACACTTCAATTTAATTTAGATGACGTTGTCTCATGTTTCTAATAGATGTTTGAATCTATCAAGTTCTCACCATACTCCTGTCTAAGTCAGTTTGTGAACTCTTATATCAGATCAGTGCTTTACAAATGAAAACTAGACTATTAGAAGTAATTCATCAGTGAACAGACTGACCGTCATCATCAGATGAAGCGTTGCTGTCTCCACACTCAGTTTTGACCTCCTTTAATATGCGACTCAATCTTCTTCTAACTCTTGGCTCCCGCATTTCAGCAAGAGTCTTTGTTGGCAACCTTCGCTTTGGTGGAAAGTCCAGACCATTATGAACTGCAAAGTCCAGAAGCTCCTGCAACAAGAAGACACATTAACACAAACTGCACGAGACTGTCTGCTGTGTACTTCAAACTTTAAAGAACGAACAAAAAAACCTTTCTGGAGACGAGGATCTGCTTCAGCAGTCTGTGGTAATATTGTTGAAGGGAGTACAACTGTCTTTTCTTCTGGGACTTGGCACACAATTGTCGGTACTTGACCACCTCAGGATTGAAGTAACCATCTGGGTGGAGGTAAATAGAGCAGTGATTAGACAGTGCATTCTGCATGATACAATCATGTGTTGGAGGGTAGATAAGTGGCTAACTAGGAAGCACCTCTGAATAGCTTTTGTGCAAGATGAAGGGGATTTCCAAAGTTGAAATCTCTGTTGTTGAATAGATCACTGATGGTGCTGTCTTGCTCCACAACATTGTTGTCTGGAAACTGTGGCAAAAACTGGCGAAGGTGCTGCCTCTGGGAATCAGACAGCACTTCACTCCAGGTGCTTTCACTCATCACAGAGAAGAAAATCTCAGGCTGTAACAAACAGAGGTAAACAGCAAAAATCAATGTATGGTCTGCAGAGTATCTTACACTGTAAACGATCGAAAAAGAGCAGCAAAGAGCAAGACTTCAGCACTGAGCGCAGGGCAACTCACGTCCTCGAGGAGGTCCTCTGGAAGGTTCACTCTACAGTTGCCCAGCATGCACTCCTCTGTGATCTGTCCATCGTTTTCCTCTTTTGGGTCAAGAGGGTTTGTAAGCATGTGTGCGAGAGCATCCATTCTTCTCCTCAACCTTAAAGTATTTCACACATAAAAAACGACGTGGTTATAGAGTCGCACAGACTTTAATGATTTGCGGACTGACGCCTCTAATACAGTTTCTTCTTTAAACGCTGGTCGTCTTATAATTTTGGAGGAGTTTGGTAGCTTGGCGCTGCAAGCGACTAACATTAACATGCACTTAGCAATGTAAAAACAAAAGCCTCTCTGCACGGTAAGGTAGCTGCAAGCTCTTTTGTTAACGTAGCCTGTTAGCTTAGCCACCAGCTAAGCTAAGTTATAAGAGACAGTTACAACTTTTGACTTTCTGTTTCACCTTTCAGTGCAGACATGCTATTCTGTACAGTATGATGGCTAACAAGTATACTACGACTAAGTACATACTGCTGCCTAAAATCTGCTCAGAGGTCTTACCTGGCACTGCTCTGTTTTGGAATAAAGAGGGGGAACTGTTTTACCGACGCACAGTTTTCTTCTTCGCTTGAAAATGGCCGCCGCTCGCCTTCTACGGTGTGCTGCCCTCTACAGGAAAAAAGTATTAGGTTACATGTAATAACTAACAATAAATAAGTAATTTCTGTTTACTTCTGTCGTACTTTCTGCCTAATCTGGTTAGAATGTTTTTTTTAAACTTTCGACATAATTGTTTAGTGAACAAATTCGGTCTCAAGAGTTGTTTGTTAAAAACTGGCTAACAGTAGCTAGCTGCTAAGCTAGCTAGCTGACCTTGATGGCCTTACTTACGTTTGACTTATTTCTCTACTTTTCTGTAAATTCTTGTCATGTTTCCTGTGAAAACACTGGGGTGGTGGAGCATGCCGACAGCTGAATGTACAGGTAAACTGTAAGCTCATTCTTGGGGATGTAAAAATAGCTAGCAAGCTTCAATTAAATCATTGCAATAGCTTAATTTTTATGTTTAAGTAGTAAAACAGGCATTTTACAGGCTACTGGAAAAGCAGGCATGTCAGTCGTTAGTTGTGTCTTGTTACAGGATATTTAAAATGTAAATAATGTATCTAAATATACAATTCATGAATGTCATTAATGTCAAAATGTCACTATAATGATTTATCAATTTAATTGTATGTTACTTCCATGTGTTTCGTTCACAAATAAACATTAATAACACAGCTAAACATATTTTTTTTCTCCCTTTTAACCCAAGAATACCTGGTAGAACAAAGTTTAATTAAACATACTGAACAAATGCATAGCTGATTAGCTCATGTAATGTAAGATTTATACAAAAGCTAAATTCAAAAATTACTTTCAACACCATCTGAGGGAAGAAAAACCTGCCAATCCAATTTTTTTTAATTGAATCAAATTTTAAATACAAATTTTAAATCTTATGGCATTATGAATATTCTTGCTTTTTGAAATTCAACATTTTACTTTAGTATAATTATTCATAGTGTGATGGCAGTGCAAAAACAAAAGTCCCAGTAGTGTTTGAGCCTTTGCAACGCTGCCTCCGTTCTGTCGGCTTGCCCCACCTCTTTATGATGCTGTAATGAACAGCTGTAATGAACAGTCAATCCCTCTGCCTCATAACACAGCCTGGGAGAGGCAGGAGACACACACTGCCCTTCACAAACCTTCACCAACATTATCCTGCCATATGTGGCGGGCACACAGGCACCAGCAGTCGCTAAACTGTGCAACAAACTGTTTCCCATTTCTCTCAAGGTTTTTGTTGTAACACCTTGGGAGGATGGCAGAAGGTGCCGATGGAGAGGAAGAGATTCAGTTCCTGCGTACGGTAAGTGATGCTGTTTGCCTCTTCTCAAGTAGCCTACAACTAATAGTAAACTTATTCCATCAACAATGTATAGTAAAAGAGCTTTTGTATATGAAATAATAGACAAACATTTAGTGTGTTGGTAGACTTTCTTTACTTAGACTGAGCACAGATCGACAAGGACAGGTGGCTGGTTTTGTCGGCATTGTTACCTATTTATATCCCAATGGGTACATGATATATTACTGTTTTGTCACAGAGGAAAATCTTCTGGTGCCAGTTGACAGTTAACACGTAACAAAATAAAGGAAACAATTAGATATCATTTTGTAGAAGTGTAACATTTTCACACCGACCACCATATTTACTTTGTTTACTCTGATTAGTACAATTAATTATTACTATTATTTATTATTACATAATTGCATTTCTGTAGCTTGTATTTGGGTTAATAGCATTCTGTAAGAGAAAAATTATTGCACCTGTGGCTGAGTTAGACATCAATACTTCAAAAGATTCAATTAAAAATCCAACAAAAGGTCAGTTTCTATTTCTATGACTACGTTGACTAAAGTGGCTGTTTTGTCTAGATTTGTAAAGTCATACAGATTAATCCTCAAATGGAGCACCTAATATTTCATCATTAGCAAATGGTACTGTGAACTAATGGACTCAATTGTGCAATGCTGAGCGTTTGATAGGATTGTTCATGTTTATTTTATTGACATGTAGGTCGAAGATCTACAATGGCCGATTTGGTGGCAAAACTTCTGCAAAAGTCTTGGTGTATCACCACGTTTGTTGCTTGATTTTATTGCAGAATTAATACTCTGTCTTGGGTTGTTATTTAGATGCTTTGCTATCATCTGTATGTTAGAAACAACCACCGACATCAAAATTTGCAATTTTAGTGACAGCATTTGACAGACTGCAGTTTTCCAAACTTTAATTGTTTGGATGGTGATTACTTTGGGATTTAAGTTGCTGAATACTAAGTGATATGAACTCCTTTTGTTGCTTTCTGGAAATTAATTCTTGGTACTGGTCACACTCCTGCAATATGTCAGTGAACCAGTCCCACACCAGATTCAATATAAGTATATCGAGTAAATCCACAGGACGTCAATTTGTCTTTGGTTTTGCAGCCCCATATTGTGATTAACAGCAGTATTTTTACTCTAAATATTTGGCATGTGAAGGTTTTTAGTGCATATTTAAGTTTTATTTGGACATGTTTACTTAATTTAATGTGTGGTACATTATGAAATATGTAGTTCAAATCAGTTTATTTTTGTTGCAGCGCCCACTGCTGGGATATCAGGTTTCCTCTTTAGATCTCTGTGTCACAGTCCGCAGAAGGGCATTGTGGCCTTGCAAGCAGACCACTGCAATGTAACACTCTTTATTTGGATGGTCAGTGTTGATACTCAGCTATCACAGACATTCAGTCCAGTCTCACTTGAGTTTTTCGACACCCTGGTAACTCTAGTCTGGGTTTTAGCATAAACCCAGCACAGATTATCTGTTTGTCGTCATGAGTATCACGTTAACATCACTTCCTTATCGCCACTGGATTAATGTTGTGTATTCTGAAGTGTGACTGCTGTTTTGCATAATGGAAATAGCACTTAATAGTTGGACGAGCATGGACACACTTCAATTTAAATGTGTCTTCTTTTACATTTTTAATCTCGGAGCTGCATAAATATGAAAAACGTGTTTTCAGCTGGCATTGTATTCTGGCTTGTAACTCAGCACTAAGTAAAATATGTGAACAATGTGTCATAAAGTTACAGTCAGTCTGATGATGCTGTTCACCCTGAACGTAGCTGAGTTCTATATTTACTGTGTGAGGATTAGCAGGTTCAAAGCTTGGCCCAATTTGACACCTGCTTACTTCAGTCCGTGTGGGATCTTTAAGTAGGACTAGCAATGTTCCTTATCAGATGGTGTTTACAAAACATTTTGTTGGAAATTGGAAGTCTCTTCAGCTGGGCGTTGTACCACTTATTTTAGAAAGACAGCTCTCTCACTGACCGCAGCCAAGTTTGAGTGAGACGTAGCTGTCACCGTGTCACCATGACTGCCTTTGGTTGTCAAGATGGCCGTTACACATTCGTTAGTTCATCTAACACTAACTGCACGCTGCTGTTGAGAGTATGCACTGGACTGACATGGTTGAGCTGGCAGAGTGTCGTATTAAAGCCACAGTATTTGCAAATTCCTGTGATGTGTCGGTAACACACTGATCATATCTGAGGAAGAACTGCATCGTAAATTCAACCAAAAATGCAGCCCAAGCAATAAGGAGCAGCTGCTGCAGCCAGTGACCATGTAGTTCTTCAGCACAGCCTTTAAAAAAGAGTCATGAACAATAAATGCATTGTGTAAAATGTCACATCATTTCTCTTTTCCATAGTACCTGCAAAGCATTTTTTTAACTGGCATTGGACTCCACGAACACACCAACTGTACTTTCCCTTAAATGTAGGTCAGGGGGAGATCAAAAAATAACGCAATAGTTGTCTTAAAAAAACTTCCTACCATGATCCTTCAAGGGCTCTGTAGGATGGTCCGTATATGAATCCTTTCTAATATTTTTTTGAATTGTCTTTGTAGTACACTGATTAGTGAATTTACTTTTACAACTACTGCTAAATAAAATATTTGAGTAGTCTTTGTGTTCAGGACCTGAGATTGATGGAGAGGAAACAGACTGTGCCACTTACACAAACTTACAAACTGTTCAAAAGGCATGATACAGATTCTCTGAAACTCTGGCTAAAACTCTGCAGTTTAGTAACAAAACATGTGGTAGAGCTGCTTCATTGCACTGAACCTCAAACAAGAACAGAAACTAACACACTTTATCCGAGATGTGTAATGATAAAACTGAAATATATCAGTATACTGAAAATTCCTGAGTAGGAGCTCAGCTAGATCCTTTTAGTTTAGCGTTTGCACGTTTTCCTCATCTTTGCACCAGTTTCTATACCAAATTGGATACTCAGAATGTACCGTGGATGTGAGTTTAAAGTGCTTGCGACATCTTTGTGCCAGTGTCTGGGCTATGCAGTAGAGTACTCACACAATGAAACACTTGTGTCAAATAGGTTGTCTCTTGTCATTCCGTGCCATATTACTCATTTTAGTTTTAAATTTCTCTATTTTGAACTCTTGTGTCAATATTTGTTGCTTGCTGGCATGTGCTATAATTAAAGGCGTGACTGAACCAGAAGCATTTGCAGACAAAAACAGCTGAGCATAAAATTGTGAGCTCAGATGACTCAAAGGGAAATTCTGAATATTCCTCTCCTCAGCAAGCCGACTAATTGCATTAATGAGTCAGTGTAATGTAGGGCAATTTTTTTTTCTTTTTTTTCCCCCCCTGGCTGTCAAATCCTGAATATCTATTGGTTTCCAGAATGGGATGTGTGAACAGCAGGTGCAGGGGCCTGAAATAGAGAGCTGAGTGGGGGTTTCAGAGCCAAAGAGGCGGGGAGTTTAGAGCTGGGCCAGTGACAGGCGCCTGAGAAGTGTAGTAACAGGACGTACAAGTGAAGGTTAGGGAGTCGTGTAGAGAAACAGTGATTTTTTTGCAGGATATTTTATTTACGTGTTGTTCACGTTGGCCGCAGTGTTGTCACTTTGATTAAAGGTTTGGTTGCCAAATACCTCTCATATATGTAGGGTGACATAGACATTAACTATCTGTGCTCCTTTGTTATTTTTTGGTAAGTTGTCACCTCTAAATTAGTTTTGGTTATAATCCAGCCTCTTGCGAATATAGTTTAGTATAGGTTAAGTTCAGTATGCTTTCCCCTGAAGGCATAATGTAGTCGAGTTAGGAACCATTATCCACTATATGCATAACACGCCTGAATGAAAGACAGAATTTTATCCTGCATAGAAGAACTTTTGTCATTCTGCAAAGAGTTTTTAGCTGCAAAGAAAAATCACCATTGCTAGAGACATGATAAGACATGAGAATAACAAGACAAAATGTTCTTTTTTAACCAGCTTTGTTAGCTGGGGTTTCATTTGCTAAAGCATAATAGACCTTTTCGTTCATCAAATGGTCAGACATATCAGGAAAATGCACAGATTTCTGTCAGAAGAAACTGATTGTCTTCAATGCACGTGGCCCGATCGTGCGTACTGTCATGTGCAGTCACTCACTAAAGGCCCATTCTGGGAAAGGAAAAACCCTGTTGGTGTGTGCTGATGAATGTGAATGACTCAATCTAGGCTCAAGGTTTTGTGAGTGTGACTCAGTTAAAGTAGTGCAATGCCAAATCAGAGAAGAAGTCTTGTAAGATTTAAGTTTACTGCGAGAGAAGATATGTAGAAGATATCCCCTTAAAAATGTTCAAACATGAAATCAGAGTTGGTATAGAGTATTCTAAAAGCTAGAATGTTGGATTTCTGCAGTTACCCCTGTACTCACCCCAGGTTTTCCAAACTGCCTCCTTCACTTTAGACTTGTTTTGTGTTTGTAGGACGACCAAGTCGTGCTGCAGTGCACCGCGTCGATTCTTAAGGAACAGATCAAGCTGTGTCTCTCCTGTGAAGGATTTGGAAATCGGCTGTGTTTCCTTGAGACCACCTCGAATGCTCAGGTAGTGAAAGGACACAGTTGCTTCATGCCTTTTATCTAATTTCTCTGAGACTTTGATTTGCTACTGTTCACCAGGTTTACTGATTGTCCTGTGTTTCAGAATGTCCCTCCAGACCTTGCTATCTGCTGCTTCATTCTGGAGCAGTCGCTGTCTGTGCGAGCATTACAGGAGATGTTGTCCAACTCTTCTGTGGATGAGGTAAGACACAACTAGAGGGAAACTAGTACTTTTTGTGTAGAAGGTGCCTCCTTTACATGGCATGTACCAGTGATAAAATAAAGAAAAGAAGTGTATTGTTAGTTCAGGAACAAAAACGTGTTTCGTTTTCTTTGTGACTTAACGCACTTTCACTCTCCCACCTGCCAGGCGGTGGACTTGGACAAATGGGTATGTTTGCTCAAGCTTTCCTGTCACTATCTAATGAAATCTCTCTCCACTGCTTCTGCTTTCACTGTGTCATAACTGCACCAGTTTTGTGTTGTCATACATGTATTACTGATTAATTACTTTAGATAAACCTCAGCTTTAGCCTTGTTTTCTGCCTTTTTGAAAATGTTGTCCCCTAAATGTCAGTTCAACCTCGTTTAATTAATTAGCTAATTAAATAAAACAATAATAGGCAGTTAACATAAAAAACACTAATGCTGAGAGCATCAGCACCATTTGTGTATACTCCACTGTAGACAACTTTTCTCAGTTATAAATTCAAATTAATTATTGTTGTGCTCATTTGTTCAGGCTGTTATTAGATAAATTAAATGATTGGTTTGCAACTGCAAGACATGACTGGTGTTTATTCCTGCTATTTTTAAAAACATGCATGGAGTTTGCACACCACTGCACTGCTACGTTGTCAACTTGAAGGGGTTGATCCCCTTTAAATCAACATTTATTTGACTCTTTCTCTACCTCCTTCCAGTCGTCACAAGGTGGGGGTCATCGGACCCTGCTGTATGGACACGCCATCCTCCTGAAGCACACCCACTCAAGCATGGTGAGGACATTTACAAATATTTTGTCTACTTTACCCTGTTCACTCCTCTAAGCAGCTTCTCCGCTCACAATCTAGTATTTTCTACATGTGTATGTCGTTTCATTACACTAACTTGTTTTCTTTTCTGTGTGCTGCAGTACTTGAGTTGTCTGACTACTTCACGCTCACTGACAGACAAGTTGGCTTTTGATGTGGGCTTACAGGAAGACTCCACAGGTGGATACACACTTTACTGCCCAATAAATCCACATGTGCCCACGTAGATTTTTTCATCTTAATCTATTTGTCCATCACAGGAGAGGCTTGCTGGTGGACCATCCATCCTGCCTCCAAGCAGAGATCTGAAGGCGAGAAGGTCAGGGTGGGAGATGACCTAATTCTCGTCAGTGTGTCTTCAGAGCGATACCTGGTAACCATATTTGTATTTACTTGCACTGTAAGTGACAGTTTGTTGTCAGTTATTAATTACTGACCTGCACTCTTTTCAGCATCTGTCCTATGCCAGTGGGGACTTGATGGTTGATGCTTCCTTCATGCAAACACTGTGGACCATGACCCCAGTGATGTCTGGGTGTGAACTAGCTGAAGGTCTGTAGTTTTGTTGTTGCTCAAAGAAGTACCTTTGTCTTTAAACATTTCCACTGTATCTTACAAATCTTGTTCTCCAGGCTTTCTGACAGGAGGGTATGTGCTCAGGCTGTTCCATGGTCACATGGACGAGTGTTTGGCAATCCCAGGAGCTGATCAAGGGGACGACCAGCGCAGGTGAGCAGTATTCTTTCCTTCCTATTTGGTTGTTTTAGCTTGACACTTCATGCCTTTCTTCAGCCAATTTTCAAAGATTTTTTGGTGTTGTAATGTAAATCCTTTGGTGTTTTCTCATGATGCATGGTGATGTAGGGGCAGTCTGGAAAGTTTGTCAATGTCTGAGACTTGAGTTTGACAAACAGTCAAGTGGCAGTTCTTTAAGCAAATCAGGCAGCCCCTTATCCGTATTTGATATTTGCTTGTTATATTTTGTACTTGATTAGTTTTTTCGGTAACGTTGCTTGCAAATGTTTTTCTGCAGCAACAGTGAACACACCAATGAGAAATGATCTACATTGTTATGATGGAATAAATGACAATGCTCTTTGCAATGTGTTATCTATCTGAAGAAAGTTTAAAACTAATTTCCTGGTAACAGGTTTCACATCACTGACTGAAGTTTTTTTTTCAGAGTTGCTCACTATGAAGGAGGGGCTGTATGCAGTCATGCTCGATCCTTATGGAGACTTGAGCCGCTACGCATCGCGTGAGTGTCTTACTTCCTTCTTCACTTTTACTGACTTTACAGTGTGCTGATGCTCATTCATTTATGCCCGTTTGTAGTTGGAGTGGAGGTCACATTAAATGGGGCCAGTCTTTCCGGATACGTCACATAACAACAGGCAGATACCTTTTTCTTGATGAGGAGAAAGGACTTCTTTTGGTGGACCCAGAGAAAGCCAATTCCAAGATGACCGCTTTTTGCTTCAGAATTTCAAAGGTCATTGCAATGCAAAGTTAACTTTGCCAGTGTTCAAGACTCGTGGAAGAAGTGTAGATATTCACAACAGCCTTAACTAAAAAACACACTTTTTATTTAATCTACAGGAAAAAATTGAAGTGACACAGAAGCGAGATGTGGAAGGCATGGGCACACCTGAGATCAAATATGGAGAGTCCATGTGCTTTGTTCAGCATGTTTCAACTGGCCTCTGGCTTACATATGCTGCTGTTGATGCCAAATCTGCACGTCTAGGTCCTCTAAAGAGAAAGGTAAAGTTGGATTATACTTTACGATGACAGCAAAACATAAATCACTGTTGAGTGCTGGAGTAACAATAGCAGGTAATCAAAGTCGGCATGTACTGTATGATGTTTTAAGAGCACCTGCGTTCAATTTTTAGGCTATACTCCATAAAGAGGGCCACATGGATGATGCACTCACAGTTGCTCGATCACAAACTGAAGAGTCTCAAGCTGCCAGAATGATTTTCAGCACAACAGGCCTCTTCAACCAGTTCATCAAGTAGCTCTACTTTAATTACACTTGTTTAAATCTTTGCTATCAATCACGTGGTTTTTCCATACAGCATATTTGTTGTAGTATTCTCATGTCTTCTATGTTGTCTTGTTGTCCCCAGAGGTCTAGATGCTCTCAGTGGGAAAAACAAATCTGCCAATCCCCCATCTCTGCCTATGGACACAGTAGTGCTCTCCCTGCAGGACCTCATTTTCTACTTCCGACCTCCCGAGGAGGAACTGGAGCACGAGGACAAGCAGTTCAAGCTTCGCTCCCTCAAGAACAGACAGAACCTCTTCCAGGAAGAGGTTGGTCTAGCTATTGATTGAACAGCAAATTTTTGGATTTAAATTCAGTTTAGTTAATTTATTTCCAATCGATATTTGTATTTAGGTTATCCACAATTTTTATTTATTTTTTTGTATTTATAGGGAATGATTACTCTTGTTCTGGACTGCGTTGATCGGCTTAATGTGTACAACACAGCAGCCCACTTCTCAGAGTATGCTGGGGAAGAAGCTGCAGAGTCATGGAAAGAGATAGTAAATCTACTGTATGAATTGCTAGGTATGTTCATTTGTTGATTTTGTTTTTGTGCTTTCACTGTTTCAATCATTTATGTTCCTCATATCTTGCCACCTGCCTTGTTTGTGAATTTGCTGCATTACAATCTTTTCTGCTTCTCTTGTTTTGTCAAGCTTCTTTGATCAGAGGTAATCGTGCTAACTGTGCCCTGTTCTGTGACAACCTTGATTGGCTGGTCAGTAAACTGGATCGTTTGGAAGCATCTTCAGGTAAACACTATCGTTTGTTGCTTCATTGAAAATTATTCTGATTAGTTGCAAACAGAATACACAATGATTAAAAATTATAAGAGCATCTAACAAAATGATGCAATTTACCAAAATATTCCTTTAATTAACACGAACCATGTGAAGCTTGTAATGCTTCATAAAGTCTGTACTGAAGATGATTTGATTAAACTGAAGTTATTGTTATTGTATTGCATTTAATTACATGTGTTCTTGTTGTTTCCAGCATTTATGTATTTATATGTTGTCACATTTTTATGACAGGAATCCTGGAAGTGTTGTATTGTGTCCTGATTGAAAGTCCAGAGGTGCTGAATATTATCCAGGAGAATCACATCAAATCGATTATCTCTCTGCTGGATAAACACGGACGCAATCACAAGGTCAGGAACACCTAACGATGAGTTCCAAAAACCAGCTCAGTAACAAAATCTAGTAAGTCTTCATGAGTTTCTGTCCATGTTCCCTGTCAGGTCTTGGATGTGCTCTGTTCTCTGTGTGTGTGTAACGGAGTGGCTGTAAGGTCAAACCAGAACCTCATCACAGAGAATCTACTTCCAGGTCGTGACCTCCTACTTCAAACCAACATTATCAACTATGTTACCAGGTGAGTCACGATGCACAAGTACTTGCTTTCTTCTGAGCTGATTATCTAAAATACTCTTCTGAGTCATGTATTTGTTTTGCAAACCTCCTTTAGCATGAGACCCAACATTTTCCTTGGAACCTGTGAAGGTTCCACTCAGTATAAGAAGTGGTATTTTGAGGTGATGGTGGACCATGTGGAGCCGTTCCTTACAGCTCAGGCATATCACCTACGTGTGGGTTGGGCTCTGACGGAGGGCTACAGTCCTTACCCTGGTGGAGGGGAAGGCTGGGGGGCTAACGGGGTCGGGGATGACCTCTACTCCTACGGTTTTGATGGACTTCACCTCTGGTCAGGTAATGTAAACATGGCATGCATTTGAGGAGCACCTGCATCATCCCCAGCTCAAATTTTGACATTTACAAAAAAAAGTCTTGTCCTAATCTTTTACATTAACTTCTCAAAAGTCAGACATAAACAGTAAGCTCCTCAAGGTCAAGTGTCCACATGATGTTTTTTTTCTGAACCCCAGCCTACTTATTTAAAAGCTTCGAGTAAGGAGAGAGCTTATACGTATGCTCAGAAGAAAAGCAGCTGCACCCACTGTCTATTTTCAGAGTGCTCCGCCTTTTTTGTACGGCTGCTCTGAGCACTTCTAATAAACAATCTCTGAACTTTTTGTAAAAGTGGGTTAAGGTTAAGTGTCATGGCCAGTCGCATGTGCAGGACTTGTCTCCCTGACAGCCAAGAAAATGGAAGAAAAGCTTTTTCTGGCCATTTCTGTCTACCCCGAGCTGTTTAAGTCAGAAAGGAATTATCACTATGAGGAGTGATACTAATCTCTCACACAACAATGGTTAGAATGGTGGGTTGTCAAGATAGTGTTGCCATAGATAGAAAACCCACGCTCTTCATCCCAATGCTTTTTTGATGAATCGCTCCCCAGTGCCATGTCTGTGCTTTTCTGCCAGAGAATAACACTGTGGGGACAGACACCCTAAAATTTTCTGCATTTTGACAAAGTATGATTTTACTTGCTGTGTGTCTGCAGGACGTGTTCCTCGTCATGTTGCTACACACAATCAGCATATCCTGGCAGCAGAGGACGTGGTCAGCTGCTGTTTGGATCTCAGCGTGCCCAGCATTTCCTTTCGAATCAATGGGCATCCGGTTCAAGGAATGTTTGAGAACTTCAACCTGGATGGCCTGTTCTTTCCGGTGGTCAGCTTCTCTGCAGGCGTTAAGTAGGACATTATGAACTTTAAATTTAATATTATGAATTTGTTGTTCTTTAATAAGTACCATCGAGTTATGGCATATTGCTTTGACTAATATCAGTTTTTCACTCCAAACACAAGGCTGCGATTTCTTCTTGGAGGGCGCCATGGGGATTTCAAGTTCCTCCCACCTCCAGGCTATGCTCCATGCTATGAAGCAGTTCTGCCCAGGGACCGTTTGCGGATTGAGCCCATAAAGGAGTATAAACACGATTTTGATGGCGTTCGCAATCTGCTCGGTCCAACTCAGTCCCTTTCACACACAGCCTTCACTCCTTGCCCTGTGGACACTATACAGGTAAAATCCACATCCATCTGCTGTCATCTTCATCTTTTACACTGCACTGATTTTATGATTTTTGCAGATTGTGCTTCCTCCTCATTTGGAGCGCATTCGAGAGAAGCTTGCAGAAAACAGCCATGAGTTATGGGCTGTTACTCGCATTGAACAAGGATGGACTTATGGACCAGTGAGTGCTTTCATAGTATCAGTCCTTCCTGCAGAAAATGTAATGTACACAGACAATTTCCTTCATAAATGTTAACATATTACTTTTTCACAGTTCCGTGATGACAACAAGAAGCTGCATCCCTGCCTGGTAGATTTCCAGAGTCTGCCTGAACCAGAGAAGAACTACAATTTAGCGATGTCAGGAGAGACACTGAAGTACGTCAGAGTCTTCACATAATTAACTGCACTGGGCTTTTGTCTCTTTGTGTTTCTAATGTCTCATGTGATGCATTTCAAAGGACTCTGCTGGCACTGGGCTGTCATGTAGGGATGGGAGATGAGAAAGCAGAGGAGAATCTGAAAAAGACCAAACTTCCCAAAACGTGAGCTGCAAAACATTCACTTGTTTTGATTCATTATGTGTGTTTGTTTTCCTTTTATCATGTATACTGGAAAGGTATAGCAAAGGCTCCAAGGGACCCATTCTAATTACAAAGCATCATTTGTTAGTTACATGCAGAGTAGTGGATACAAGCCTGCCCCTTTGGACCTCAACCATGTGAAGCTGACTCCTAATCAAAACACTCTAGTGGAGAGACTGGCAGAAAATGGACACAATGTGTGGGCAAGAGACAGAGTTCGCCAGGGCTGGACATACAGTATTGTGCAGGTATCACCTTTCTTTTTATGAAGAAGTCTTTTTGATGCTAATAATAATAATAATGAGTAGATATTTCAATGGGTACATGCTGTGTGTGTTTTTTTTTTTAAATGTTGAATCACATTTTAATTTTTTATATTTTCTTTTACAGGATATAATGAACAAGCGCAATCCCCGTCTGGTTCCTTACAACCTACTCGATGAAAAGACTAAAAAGACCAACAGAGACACAGTTTGTGCAGCTGTTCGCACTCTCATCGGATATGGTTACAACATAGAACCACCTGACCAGGAGAGCAGTAAGTCTGCATTGCTGTCTATAAACAGGATGGCAGGAGAATGTGTTTATTTTTAATGTCATCCTACCGGGTCCATTATTAAAGCCGTAGTTGGTTTTTTTCATCAAATCAACAAGATTTTCAAGTGGTTAAGTGTTCATTTCTGTGTTTATGTTGTAGGTGGGCATGGATCTGGCAGCTCCCGTGGAGATAAAATCCGAGTGTTCAGAGCAGAGAAATCTTACGCTGTTACACAGGGGAAGTGGTACTTTGAGTTTGAGGCTGTGACGGTTGGAGAGATGAGAGTCGGCTGGGCCAGGCCCAGTGTTCGTGCAGACACTGAACTTGGTGCAGATGAGCTGGCCTATGTCTTCAATGGTTTCAAGGTGGGAGACAGACCCAGTTTATGTGAAGGATGCCATAAGCCTCTGTTATACTAAACTTTCAAATTAATTTATTTTTAGGCCCAACGTTGGCATGTTGGAACTGAGCCATTTGGTCGTCAGTGGCAGTCTGGTGATGTGGTGGGTTGTATGATTGACCTCACAGAGATGAACATCATGTTTACACTCAATGGAGAAATGTTGATCAGTGACTCAGGCTCAGAGATGGCCTTTAAGGACATTGAAATAGGAGAAGGTACGTACAGTAACAAGGAACAACATATAAAGTTTTCAGGAAGAGATGCTGCATATTAGTGAATTCAGATTGTTTGAGATGCACCTTCATGTTTATGCTCGTTTCGAACATCCCTAGGCTTCATACCTGTGTGCAGTCTCGGCCTGTCCCAGATCGGCAGGATCAACCTGGGTCAGAATGTCAGCAGTCTTCGTTACTTCACAATCTGTGGCTTGCAGGAGGGATTTGAGCCCTTTGCTATCAACATGAAAAGAGACATTACGATGTGGTTCAGCAAAAGTCTTCCCCAGTTCATGGCAGTGCCTACTGATCATCCTCACACTGAGGTATTGTGCATTACTTATCACAGTATTTTGTTAAAATATTTCTTTGTTTCCATTATGGCTCCCTATTTTCTAAATCACCACCTGGAACCTTCCATTCATCCTGTAGGTGTCACGTGTTGATGGGACAGTGGAAACAGCCCCTTGTCTCAAAGTGACCCACAAGACATTTGGATCTCAGAACGCCAACACAGACCTGCTATTCTTCAGACTCAGCATGCCGGTTGAGTTTCACGAAACGTTCAAAGTCCCAGCGGGGACCACTCTTCTTACTCGTGCTCTGACCATTCCAGAGGATGAGGTAGTAGAAGTGGACCCAGACTCTGACTTTGAAATACTTAAGAAGTCAGCTACTCGCAAAGAGCAGGAGGAGGAGAAGAAGGAACCCTCGGTGCCAAAAGAGACCCCTGCCATCAAAAATGGAGAGAATGAGAAGGATGCCTCCACCGAGAAAAGCAAGAAGAAAGGGTATGGAATCATGCATGCAAGCATGACTTGAGAAGGGTTATATTGGGTTTGAGGAGGCTACAGCTGGGATGCTGTGTTCACTTATTATATATAGTAACTAATTTCTGCTGTTATTGACAGTTTCCTGTTCAAGGCTAAGAAGGCAGCATTAATAACTCCACCACCTGTTGTTCCCACCATGCCTCGCTTAGTGGAAGATGTGGTACCCGATGATAGGGATGACATCGACATCATCCTCAACACCACCACGGTATAGCTTTATGTGGTCATGATATTCATAATCATATAATATGCTCATTTGTCTTGATACGGTTAAGATCCGGCAATTAACTTACAACATAAAGATTCGTGCCAAACATTTTTCATGTTAAACGTGTCTGTTATGATTTTAAATGTTTGTATTGAATTATTTTCTACCTTAAACAATGCTAATCTTTTTTTCCACCACACTTGTTCCTTTACCAGTACTATTACTCAGTGCGAGTGTTTGCGGGACAAGAGCCAGGTGGAGTGTGGGTGGGCTGGATCACACCCGACTATCACCAGTATGACCCTCATTTTGACATCAGCAAAGTGAGAAATGTAACAGTCACCGTAGGTGATGATAAAGGCAACATTCATGACAGGTATGTTAAAAATAGATAAATCAATGTGTGTTTTTGTCCCAAAATAAATAGCATGTACAAAAATTTGGCTTCTCTCTTCTTCAGTATTAAGCGCAGTAATTGCTACATGGTTTGCGGGGGAGAGTTCAGCAGCTCCCAGCAGACCCGAGTCAGCCAGGAGGACTTTGTGATCGGCTGTCTCATTGATTTGGACACAGGACTCATGACGTTCACTGCTAACGGAAAAGAGATAAACACATTTTACCAGGTTCGTTAAGCTTCAGTCTGGTATTCATGCTGTTCTTTATTAAGTCCTGCTTATTTGCTTCAATTATGGCATGTTGTCCTCTGTCAGGTGGAGCCAAACACAAAACTGTTCCCAGCTGTCTTTGTTCAGCCTTCCAGTCAGAATATGATTCAGTTTGAACTCGGCAAGCTGAAGGTCAGTCACTCAGAATCACTGCAGTTTGCACCAATCCTCAAAACACAGACCACAATTGCAAATGATTAATTTTGTTATGCTGCTGTCCTCTCTAATGCATTGTTCGTCCTCCTTCACTTGTCTTTCTAGAACATCATGCCCATCTCAGCTGCCATGTTTCGGAGTGAACGCAAAAACGCTGTCCCCCAGTGCCCCCCTAGACTGGATGTCCAGATGTTAACCCCTGTCATCTGGAGCCGAATGCCCAACCACTTCCTGGCTCCAGAGACAGGACGTATCAGTGAGAGACTGGGCTGGATGGTGCAGTGTCAGGAGCCACTCACCATGATGGCCCTTCACATTCCAGAAGAGAACAGGTTAGAGTCGCATCACTCCACGTGTATCTTTTGTGTTATTACAAAGAGTTCAGTGTTTCCTCTAGGATTTTTTTCAGCGGTGGGGGCAGGCTCTCTGGGGAGCCGTGGCTGCGTAAACAAATGACATTTGACTGCAGATTTTACTTTTACAACCCATTTATTGAATGGCCATTTGAAAATGGCTTTTTAAAGGCTGAGTGTAAATTTAAAAAATAAAATAAAATAAAATGTAATAAAATAAACAAAAATTAAATCTATAAATAATAATTTCTTGATGGGGCTGTAGAATCAGTGGCAAAGTTTGCACCCAGGCCCAGAACAATGAATTTTTTCTGGGTTTTTTTTTGAGAAGAGCTCTGAGGCTCTGTTGCAGGGAAATTCTCCAAGAGGTGGCCACTGATGCTCAGCAGCATACATGCTGCAAGCTGATGCCCTGCAGCCTGTTTCAGAACATGACTATCAGGACATATGTTTGTATATAACCTTCACACATACATGAAAACAGAAACTAATGCGTAATCACAACTGCACAAAAATAGATTTTTTTTTTAACAGCAACTTTCTTGCTGTTTTTATTGTAGTTAATATTTTGTTGAATTTAGTTTCTTTTTTTCTTTTTTTTTTTTAAAGAAATTTTAATCTTTCCAACCACAACATCTTTTGCTGTAGCTACCTGTGTCGATGGAAGGAACCAGATCAGCCAGCCTAATGATAAACTAAATTGTATAATTCACCCCACTCTCACCCAACCGGTCGAGGCAGATGGCCGTCCCTCCCTGAGCCTAGTTCTGTCGGAGGTTTTTTTTCCCCTGTGGGGGTTTTCGGTTCCTTCCCGCTGTTGCGGACTGCTGAAGCTTATAGGGAATCCAGATGTTTTGGAATGTTGGGTGTTTCTGTCTCTGCCTTTGTGAAGCGCTATGAGATGACTGTTGTTGTAAATATGCGCTATACAAATAAAATTGAATTGAATTGAAAAATTAATCATTCACTGGCACAATGCGACCACGTGAAATTTTAACTGGCACACAATCAGTCACTCAAAAATGGTCGCATATGAGATCGTTTTGGTCACAGTCTGGAGCCCTGTAGGTACATTGCTGTGTTATTGTAACAGGATGTATAACATTAAGGGGTGAGGATTGAGGACATTGGGGTGAGATAGAGCATCATGCTCTATCACCGGACTGTGTGGAATATTTAGGCACTTTGGCAATTTTGTTACTGTATCTAATATTATTATTCTTATTTTTATTCTTCTTCTTCTTCTTATTGTTATTATTACTATTATTGCTAATGTTGTGTTGGTGTTGGTGTTGGTGTTGCTGGTGCAGCAATTTCCCTGAGGTTTCCAGCAAATGAATTTAGACGAAACACTGTGAGTTCTTGCTTTTCTTCAGCAAAATGAATCCCTTTGCTTCAACTAGGTGCATTGACATCCTGGAACTGTCTGAACGAATGGACTTGCTGAAGTTCCACTACCACACACTGAAGCTGTATGGCTCAGTGTGCGCTTTGGGAAACAACCGCGTGGCCCACGCGTTGTGCAGCCATGTGGATGAATCCCAGCTTTTCTACGCAATAGAGAACACCTACCTACCTGGACCAATGAGGAGTGGCTTCTATGACCTGCTCATCAGCATGCACCTGGAGTCTGCTAAAAGGAATCGTCTTGGAACCAACAAAGAATTCATAGTTCCAATGACAGACGACACACGTAGTATCACCCTGTACTCTGACAAATCTCATGCTTTACCTGGGGTTGGCCTCACCACCTGTCTGCGACCCAAACTCCATTTCTCCTCTATTGGATTCGTTGGAACAGATCCAGACATTTACACACTGAGTCCAGTCATTCCCTTACAGGTGAGATTGAATACATTTAGGACTTTGAAAGATCTTCTAAGTTCTCTTGTAATCTTATATTTGCTTGTATTTTCAGGTGCTAAAGACCAAGGCTCTGAACATGCTGACTGAAGCAGTACAAGATGGAGGTCAAGCCATGAGAGATCCTGTGGGAGGCAGTGTTGAGTTTCACTTTGTTCCGATCCTGAAGCTCATCAGTACCCTTCTCATAATGGGTGTGTTTGATGATGAAGATGTCACACACATCCTGAAGATGATTGAGCCCACTGTCTTTAGTGGGAAGAAACCAGAGGAGCCAGCTGAGGAGAATGCCAAGGCAAAAGAAGAGAAGGACCAAAAAGCACCCCCAAAAGTAGCAGCGGTCAAAGAAGAAGAGCAAGAAGCTGTGGGGGAAGAAGAAGAGGAATATGAAGATGATGGGTTGGGTGTGGAGGAGGAGGAGGAAGAAATGGAGGAAGAGGAGGAAGAATTGGAGGAAGCAGAATCAGTCGTGCCACATGAGGAAACTGTGGAGGGGACAGATCCAGTAAATGGAGAGAAAGGAGCTGAGGAAACAGAGAAAGAAACGAAACCTGTAGAAACAGTTGGGGAGGCTAAAGAAGAACATCTAGAACAAGGACTTTTCCAGATGAAGCTGCCAGAGTCTGTGAAATTGCAGGTATGACTGTTCTTTTTACAATGCTCTACTAGATCTACTGTATATGATTATTCATTCACTTTTCTTTTGTTCTTTAGATGTGTACTCTTCTGCAGTATTTCTGTGACTGTGAGCTACGTCACAGAGTGGAGGCCATCACTGCCTTCTCAGACAAGTTTGTCAGCCAGATTCAGTCCAACCAGAGGCAGCGCTACAATGAGCTTATGCTGGCCTTCACCATGAGTGCTGCTGAGACTGCTCGCAAGACCCGCGAATTTCGCTCCCCTCCACAGGAGCAGGTACTTCAGACAAATGCATATGAAAAGAGTGGACGTGTTTGCAAAAATAGATTACATCATTTTTAGTTTTCAATGTACTTGTTTTGAAAAATTTTGCACACATGCAAACATCATCACATTATTGTCCACTACCCACGTGGACAAAATTGTTGGTACCCCTCGATTAATAAAAGAAAAACCCACAATGGTCACAGGAACAACTTGAATCTGACAAAAGTAAGAATAAATAAAAATTCTGTGAAAATTAACCAATGAAAATCAGACATTGCTTTAGAACAGTGGTTCAACAGAGCTATTTTAAAAAATGAACTCATAAAACAAACTCATTTATTATTACTTTTGTCAGATTCAAGGTATTTCTGTGACCGTTGTGGGTTTTACTTTCATTAACTGAGGGGTACCAACAATTTTGTCCACGTGTGTATATCCTACAGAAGAAACTAATGCTGTGCTTGCATGAGTGAAGTTACCTTTTTGGTTTTGGACAGAATATCCTACTCAAAGAACAAATATCGCTTTGTCTAGTAAAGTTACTCATCTGTTCGGTACCTCCTCCTTGTGTAGGTTAACATGCTCATGAACTTCAAGAACTGTGCTGAGGATGAAGAGTGTCCTGTTCCTGATGAAGTCCGTGAATCTCTGATGGCCTTCCACAATGCTCTGCTGGCACACTGTGGTCAGTTTTCATCTACTCTAGCTCGTGTAGTTGACACTGTAAATATAAGTGACAATGTCATATTTTAAACATCACTCTCAGGTGTTCATATTGAAGAAGAAGAACAAGAGGAAGAAGTGGATAACTCTGTCCGTGGACGACTGTTGCGTTTGTTGGAAAAGGTTAAAAAATTCCGTGAGAAGAAGGTAGAGGTGGAGGTAGAGCCCCAGGAAGATAAAAAACCAAGTGAGCAAAAACTTTAGTTGTCTGTCCTTTGACAGTGCAGTGATGTGTTATCCCCATTTTACTGAAGCAAAAAGAAAATCCTTGAGCAACTTTCTTTCCAGTAATTTTAGCATAGATACTTGAGTGTTGCTGTCCCAAATCAGAACTAACCATAATCACTTTAATACAGTGTCCCTTGTATTCATGCTTAATCCTTTGTCCTTTTCTACCAGGCACACTGCAGGAGCTTATTTCTCATACTACCATCCACTGGGCCCAGGAGTCATTTATCCAGAACCCTGAGCTAGTGCGTATGATGTTCAGCCTCCTTCACAGGCAGTATGATGGGCTGGGTGAGCTCATGCGTGCCCTTCCCAAGGCCTACACCATCAATGCAGTGTCAATCCAGGACACCATGGACCTCCTGGAGTGCTTAGGCCAGATCCGCTCACTGCTTATTGTCCAGATGGGTCCAGAAGAGGAGAGGCTTATGATTCAAAGCATTGGGTGGATATAAATTTTGGATCATTCTCAATATTTTTCTTTGATTTCCTTGATAACTGCATGTGACAAACACTGAACTCTATGTATGTATGTCTTCCTCAGGAACATCATGAGTAACAAAGTTTTCTATCAGCACCCCAACTTGATGCGAGCTCTGGGCATGCATGAAACCGTCATGGAAGTCATGGTTAATGTACTGGGTGGTGGAGACTCAAAGGTGCATATTTTCATCCATTCAACTATATGCTCAATTTACAGATAGCCTTTGTTTTTTTTTGCTGTTTCTTGTACTACAGAATAGACAACGGTAGACAGTAAGACACATCTTATCTGTGACCTAATTTTACATTTGTAACACGCTTTCTTCCAACAGGAGATCAGATTCCCTCGAGTGGTGACAAACTGCTGCCGTTTTCTGTGCTACTTCTGTCGTATCAGTCGCCAAAATCAACGTTCCATGTTTGACCACCTCAGCTACCTTCTCCAGAACAGTGGCATTGGCCTTGGTGATTGTCTTTGTTTAGTCCTACCATTATTTTTTTATATTTTTTACTTGTTATGTCAACTGTATTTGCGTGTTTTTCTTTAGGAATGCGAGGCTCAACCCCCTTGGATGTGGCTGCAGCTTCTTGTATTGACAATAACGAGCTGGCATTGGCTCTTCAAGAGCAGGATCTAGAAATGGTAAAACACTAAATACAATACACAAATCAAACATTAAACACATTTACTTGTCACTTAAGTACAGTGATATGTTTCTAGGTGGTGAAGTATTTAGCTGGATGTGGACTTCAGAGCTGTCCAATGCTACTGGCTAAAGGCTACCCTGACATCGGATGGAATCCTTGTGGTGGAGAGAAATACCTTGACTTTCTTCGTTTTGCTGTATTTGTCAATGGTCAGATTTTTTAATTTGATACATATTGCAATATTTCAATATAATGCTCGCATTTGTAATGTTTTTTTTCTTTATTAGTAACAGTTAATAAGCTTTTTTCCCCTCTGTCTCCTATAGGAGAAAGCGTAGAGGAGAATGCCAATGTGGTGGTACGTCTCCTCATTCGTAGACCTGAGTGCTTTGGTCCAGCCCTGAGAGGGGAGGGTGGTAATGGTCTGCTGGCTGCCATAGAGGAGGCCATCAAAATATCAGAAGACCCTGCAAGGGATGGTCCTAGTGTGAAGAAAGACAGACGTTTTCCCATGTAAGAGCTCTTGGCTTTGTTTCAAAGGTCTTCTCATAGATTGTATCGTCTGCTGTAGTGTTGCTGTTGCAGAAAGATTTAAAGACGGCTTTTTTCTGGTAGGTTTGGAGGAGAGGAGCAGCATGAGGAGAACAAGGTGCACCTGGGAAATGCCATCATGTCCTTCTACTCTGCTCTTATTGACTTGCTGGGACGCTGTGCTCCAGAGATGCATGTAAGTTGTTTAGTAGCTACCATACTGGACTTTTCGGGTTAGGGTTAGGGTTTTGGTTGTATAGAAGTCAGAGCTATTAGTCACACAATTCTTTCTGCTAGTCTGAGGGCTTCAGAAATTGTCAGCTTCATGTCTGAATAACCACTCTTCTCACTTTTATGTAAAAGTCACAGCAATTATTTTACTAGGTAAAGTTTACTAGTAACATTTCTGTATGATTTCCAACACAGCCCAAGTCTGAATTGCAAGCAGTCACTTTAGCGAACAGGCCCATCATAAGCACATACTTATGAGCTGTGTAAAGCTGCTTAGGGAAGATTTCTTCCACATTTCAGCATCAATATTTCCTCATAAACATCACGGAGTGCAAAAAAGAACATGAACATCACGGAGTGCAAAAAAGACACAGATAGACAGACACAGAAAAACAAAGCTTTACCAAAATAAAGATAGAGTCTGTAATATGTAGGATTATTGAGATTCATCAAAAATGAATGTAATCTGGGATCTGATGAAACGTTAACAGGCACTCAAGTTTTTTTTTTTTTGTCGCTTCCAGTTGTTTGGAGAAGTTATGTTAAGTTGTGAGTTTGTTAAATATTTGCAGCATTAAACAGCAGCAGGATTCATATGAGTGTCTTTTAAGTGAGAGTTGCTCTCTCTGTCCCTGCTGTGGGAATACCTGAATGAAGCCATGGGGAGCATTATTGTAAAAGTGACCTGTGTCTGAATGACAGAATGCTGTCACTGACTGATGAAGTTATGAATGTTACATATCCTATATCTGAAAAGGACTTTTGTCTCTGCAGTTGATCCAGGCTGGTAAGGGTGAGGCTCTGAGGATCAGGGCCATTCTGAGGTCTCTGGTTCCTCTTGAGGATCTGGTCGGGGTCATCAGTCTTCCTGTTCAGATTCCTTCTTTTGGGAAAGGTAAACACGTGGTAGATCGTATTGAATTTTTCAGTTGACTTTAATCCATGTTTAATAATTATTTGATGATGTTTGTATCGTGACTAGTGCTCATTCACATTTTAACTACATGTATAGTAGTCAACTGCTGAAGGATGCAATTGATGATTTTTAATGTCAATGTTCAAATATCAAAAATCTTTTTCTTTTGTTGTGCTTAGACAACAGCATTATAGAGCCAAAGATGTCAGCTAGTTTTGTGCCAGATCACAAGGCTCCCATGGTGCTGTTCCTCGACAGAGTTTATGGTATTGACAACCAGGATTTCCTGCTCCATGTGCTGGAGGTGGGCTTTTTGCCTGACATGAGGGCTGCTGCATCCTTGGACACGGTGAACCTCAATCAGTTTACACAGTTTGTACATGGCATTTGGGGGAGAAGCAAAAAAGCATATGGTTAGACTTGATTAACCGCTACAATTTCTTGCCAACAGGTTGCTTTTAGCACCACAGAGATGGCACTTGCTTTGAACCGCTACTTGTGTTCTGCTGTGTTGCCACTCATCACCAAGTGCGCCCCACTCTTTGCTGGCAGCGACCACCGAGCCATAATGATCGACTCCATGTTGCACACAATCTACCGGCTGTCTCGTGGACGAGCCTTCACAAAGGCCCAAAGAGACATTATTGAAGAGTGCCTCATGGCTTTGTGCAAGTAAGTTCAACATCTTAGCAAGCTTTTTGTTCATTTAATGTTGCTGCATTCATAGTTAACTTCGTTTACCTTTCTTTCAGGCATCTGCGTCCATCCATGCTTCAGCACCTGCTAAGACGGCTGGTGTTTGATGTGCCCATTCTCAATGAGTATGCCAAAATGCCACTGAAGGTAAGAGTCACTTCGAAATTTTGAATACTATTAAAGGCAAAATTTCCCTTTGATAGATTTCCGTTGTTCTCTTGATATTCAATTTTACATTATTGTGTATCCTGCAGCTTTTGACTAATCACTATGAGCGTTGTTGGAAGTATTATTGCCTCCCTAATGGTTGGGCTAACTTTGGAGTTGCATCAGAAGAGGAGCTGCATCTGACCCGCAAACTGTTTTGGGGGATCTTTGAATCACTAGCACACAAGGTGAACCACCTGTAATCTGATTTTACTGTCAGTTTATTATATCATGTATGGACATATTGGAATGTTTTATTATTGTGATTCCAGAAATTTGATGCTGAAATTTTCAAAATTTCAATGCCATGCATCTGCGCTATTGCTGGAGCCATTCCTCCCGACTATGTGGATGCCAGCTACTCCTCCAAAACAGAGAAAAAAGCATCAGTAGATGCAGAGGGAAACTTTGATCCTAAACCAGTAGAGACCACAAAGTGAGAGGACTTTTGTCATTAAGCCTTTCAAAAATTAGGTATCTCTCTGTTCAATATTTAATAAATGTACTCTCATTCTTCTTCCAACCATAGCACTATCATTCCCGAGAGACTGGATCCCTTCATCAACAGATATGCTGAATATACACATGATAAATGGGCCTTTGAAAAGGTAGAAATTTTTGTTTCAGTAACTGTAACTCTAACCCTCACCCCAGACAGTTTAATAATAACCTTCAGCTAACTCAGGATGTTCAGTATTGTGGGTTAGTTTGATACAGCTTTGCATTATGTGCTGAAAATCATAGGATTTTTCATCCTTTACTTACTCTAATGAAAGCTTGAATACATATTGTATAAACATCTATGTTTCAGATTCAGAATAACTGGTCATACGGTGAGGTGCTGGATGAAAATGCTAAAACCCATCCCATGCTCAGACCATACAAAACCTTTTCAGAGAAGGTAGGTTCTCCGACATACCATGCATTGAATATTGCTGTACTTCTACATCATATGTCTCTCCTTCTGATCACACTAACTTGTCTTCAAGGACAAAGAGATCTACCGTTGGCCAATCAAAGAGTCAATCAAAGCCATGCTTGCATGGGAATGGAACCTAGACAAAGCTAGAGAGGAAGAAGAGTCAGAGAAGAAGAAGGCTGCATCACGAAAAATCTCGCAGACTGCTCAGGTAGAGAGTTGGATGACTAATATAATACTTAGCAATGTTACCACAGCAGTGTTTTTTATGTATATTGTGATCTTTCTGTTCCAGGCAACTTATGACCCAAGCCATGGCTACAGTCCTCAGCCCATCGATATCTCACACATGGCTCTTTCAAGAGATCTGCAGGTCTGACAGTGAAATTCTGCACCTTCTGTGCTATAATCTAAGCATCTGATTAATATTCATAATCCACATCTGTTCATAGTCAATGGCAGAGCAACTGGCAGAAAATTACCACAACACCTGGGGACGAAAGAAAAAGTTGGAGCTGCAATCCAAAGGTAAGATATTATTTTAGAAGAAGATATATTTTTAAAAAAATGAGGGAGTTGGCTTTTCCTAATAGCTGTGTTTTTGTTTGTGCAGGTGGTGGAACACATCCTCTGTTGGTACCCTATGATACTCTGACAGCAAAAGAAAAGGCACGCGATAGAGAGAAGGCTTATGAGCTGCTCAAGTTCCTGCAGCTTAATGGATATGCTGTCACGAGGTAATAATGAAGAAGCGTTTATATAGAAGATTTGGCAGGGAACTGAATTTGTTAAATACAGAGATTTAATTTATTTAGGTTGCATATTTTCAGTTTAATATTTTAATTGTGTGGCCCTAGCAGATATCCTCACATCACCTGCCTGTTCAGATGACACAAACAGGATTAGAGCACAGCAGGTTTCGTCTATACTTATCAAGCTGAAAGCAATCAAACTAAGCTGATGTAACACAGACTGACAGGTTGAATATACCGCACTGTACCAAGCAGTGTTTTAAAAAAAATTGTATAATAAAAATAGTGTATAAAGTGATTAATTTGCGAAAATACTTTTAGATAAACAAATAAAAACAGGAACAGCAGGCAATGTATTTTAGTTTTATGTAATACAGTTTATGGTCATAGAGTCATTGACTGTAAGTCAAACAACATGAAACTGGTGTTACAGTTTCTTCCATGATCATCATAGGGGGAAATCTTCCAGTAAAATGCAATTAAGTCAAGTATAAAGCATAAAGATTTGACCTCTTTTACCTTGACTTTAGGGGCCTGAAAGATATGGAGTCTGACATTTCATCCATCGAGAAGAGATTTGCTTACGGCTTCCTGCAGAAGCTGCTGAAATGGATGGAAATTGCTCAGGAGTTCATCGCTCATCTTGGTACTGAGGAGCAACAATGAAAAACAAATATTGTCACATCCAATAGATCTGTGTTGTTGTGACTTAAGGTAGATCTTTTGCTGGTGATGTTATTATGGAGCGACATATTTTGCAATGTGTTTTACAGAGGCTGTGGTTAGCAGTGGGCGAGTGGAAAAGTCTCCTCATGAGCAGGAAATCAAATTCTTTGCCAAGGTGAGACTACTGTGTAAAGCTGGAGTGGTAACAGTTTTTGACAAACCAACGTGTCCCCCACTGCTTTACTATGTGTAGAAACCGCCTGAAACTCTCTCTCGTAGATCTTGATGCCTCTCATCAACCAGTATTTCAAAAATCACTGCCTCTACTTTTTATCGACACCTGCGAAAGTTCTGGGTAGTGGCGGACATTCTTCCAATAAGGAAAAGGAGATGATTGCAAGGTGAACTCTCTCTCTCTAATGTAGATATAACACACAGAGATGTCTGTTTTGTATTCTTTTCAAATAACATTTTACTACTTTTATCTGCTTTTCTTTTTTTCTTGCATTTTCCTTTCCTTTCCTTTCTTTTCCTTTCCTTCTCATCATAGTATCTTCTGTAAAATGTCTGCTTTGGTGAGGCACAGAGTTTCTCTCTTTGGTAAGATATCAGTGTCTGAACAACAATCTTTCTAAATCTTTTCACTCTTTTCTGTGTTTCTCATACAACACTGGGTTCTGTTGGTCTTAATGCATTTTTCAGTCATCCAAGTTAAAACGGTAATTGCTCTTGTTTACATGCATATACAGTATGTAGCTTCTTTGAGCAACCTCATAACAGCACAACTGTGTTTGTCTGTGCAGGAACGGATGCTCCAGCAATTGTTAACTGTCTTCACATTCTGGCACGATCATTGGATGCAAGGTTTAATTTTTGTTCATAGCTACATGAAGATTAATGTGTTTTGTTTTTTGTTTCCTTTCTGTTTTTTTGTATTGTAACCTTTCTTATTTGCTCTATTAGGACGGTAATGAAGTCAGGGCCTGAGATTGTAAAAGCAGGGCTGCGGTCATTCTTTGAGAGTGCTGCTGATGATATAGAAAAGATGGTAGAGAATCTTAAACTGGGCAAAGTATCCAAAGGCAATCAGGTAATATTTAATGCTGCAAATGCTCAAATATTGAACCTCTAATATGCAATCCAAATTCATAATCTTTTGCTTATCTCCTTTAAAGCAAGTGAAAGGCGTGTCGCAGAACATAAACTACACAACCATTGCCCTGCTCCCAGTCCTCACCTCCCTTTTTGATCACATCGCCCAGCACCAATTTGGAGACGATGTCATGTGTGAGTGCTTACTTATGATGCATATTTATGGTGTTTATTGATCAAATGACCTGACAGTGCTGTATCTGTCTCTGTTGCATGCATACAGTGGATGATCTACAGATGTCATGTTATCGCATCATGTGTAGCATCTACTCCCTGGGTACTGTCAAAAATCCACATGTTGAGAGGTAACACTACACTTGCATATGCTGGAACCTGTAAAATAATATAGGACAAGACACTTAAGAGCATTTGTTGCTCTTGTCCTTTACATTTACAGGCAGAGACCAGCTCTGGGAGAGTGTTTGGCTCACCTTGCAGCAGCTATGCCAGTGGCCTACTTAGAGCCCCTTCTAAATGAATTCAATGCTTTCTCTGTCTACACCACAAAGACACCCAGGGAGAGAGCCAGTGAGTGCAATATCCCTTCCTCAAATTGGTTTTCTGTCCAGTAAAGTCTTGTTACTGAATTTTCTTTCTCTACCTCCCTTGTATCACTTGTCAAGTCTTGGGCCTTCCCAATGAGGTCCAGGAACTGTGTCCAGACATTCCAGAGCTGGATGCTCTGCTAAAGGAGATTGGAGACTTGGCAGAGTCAGGGGCTCGATACACTGAGATGCCTCATGTGATTGAAATCACTTTGCCCATGCTGTGCAACTATCTGCCTCGCTGGTGGGAGAGAGGGTTTGAGAACTTTCCTGAGATGGAAGGCCGACTCTGCACTGAGGTCACGTCAGAACACCTCAATCAGCTGCTAGGCAGCATCATGAAAATTGTAGTCAACAACTTGGGTATTGATGAGGCCTCCTGGATGAAGAGGTTGGCTGGTGAGCACTGTTTTAAACTCAATTAATGTGTCACCTTCTTCACCCAAGAGAGGTTTTGTAAAAATGATGACACCATTTTTTTCCTCTATCAGTGTTTTCACAGCCTATCGTCAGCAGGGCAAAGCCAGAAATGCTCAAGTCCCACTTCATCCCAACGATGGAGAAGCTCAAGAAACGCACTTCAAAGGTGGTGGCTGAGGAGGACCATCTGCGAATGGAGGGGAAATCAGAGGGGGATGAGGAGGATGGCACGATACGTGATGAGTTTGCTGTTCTCTGCAGAGATTTGTATGCCCTCTACCCTCTACTAATTCGCTATGTGGACAACAACAGGTACAATAAAGCTACAAATACTATCATGTTAAATGCTTTGAACCACAAATCCTTCCTTCTACTAAGTTATGTTTTTATATAATATTTATTAGCAAAAGTTAAAGTAACCTTAAAGTAATTTTTTCTGCTACAGGGCAAGGTGGTTGACCTGTCCTGATCCAGATGCAGAAGAGCTCTTCCGTATGGTTGGAGAGGTCTTTATTTTCTGGTCCAAATCTCATGTGAGTAGTGAAATCGTCAAATCATCTTTTATTTGTATAGCCCTTTTATGCACTACAACAATGCAAAGTGCTTTACAGCATTTAAAAACATTACATCATTTAAAAACATTACAAAATTTAAAAGTATTATAAAAGAAAACCCGTCCCTCCCACCCTCCATGCATACACATACACATATGGCAAATGCAGTCACACACACACACACACACACACACACACGCTCACCACTAGACTAAACGAAGCATTGCAGGGCGCTGAGAATTGTGGGAGTTTGTTCATCTGTAAATGAAGGCATTTGTCGAGGGCTACATCCTTTGCTTCATGTTTTTCATTTCTTTCTATTTTGTAGAACTTCAAGCGAGAGGAGCAGAACTTTGTGGTGATGAATGAGATCAATAACATGTCATTCCTCACTGCTGACAGCAAGAGCAAAATGAGCAAGGTAAGTCAGTGAAGGGCAGAGCCAGTGCTGCAGCCATGCTGGTGTTGTGTCACATCTGAAATCAGGCACTTTTAGGACTCTTGCAGGCATTTTTTTAAACACCTGTATGCATCCCTTTCTTTGTGTCCTTGTTTTTTGGTATGGTTTAAAAGATTTAATTATATTTCAACCATTTTTAGCCACTTATACATTCCCATATAAAAATCTGTCTTATCCTTTGGATAACAGCTTTAGGAAATGATAAAAATATGTGATTATAATCCATAGTCGCCATTTTCACCTGGTACAACATTATATATATGTTTTTTTTTTTTTTTTTCAGTGCCTAGGCGTCTAGTTGTTTCAGATTTTGTGTATTTTCTCTTTTTTTTGTAATATTCCTGTTTATTGGGCCTGGTTAAACGTAGTGAAGCCTGCTGTAGGTTTTTGAGGTTTGATGTTCATTCGCATTTTTGAAAAGGATAGCAGTTCTGTTAACAATATTCTCTCTTTGGCTGTCCATTGTCCTCTTCTTTTGGGTTGCGGCTGGGTTTCCAGGGCGGGGACACAGAGGTTAGACTTTGTTTCTGCACGACCGCTGTGCTGACCGCATGGCACCTCACTTTGGGGGAGCTTTTCATCAACCTCTCCAGCACACTGGCACATCTGATCCACAAACACACCCATCCACTCAGACTGTCAGAAATCCACACAAAGACTTGTACACTTTATTCAGAGACACATGACCTGAGATCATTATTTCATTGGCAATGAGAAAATGCTTAGTCCTAAACACTTTGCAGTCTGTTCTAAATTAAACAAACCCAACAGTGAATTGTTATGATAGTTATTAACCTTAATAAATATGAAAATCATATCCAGACGTATCTTCAAAGGAACAGCAGATTGTTTTCACAGTTTGAATCTACTTACACTGTCAGTTTTTTTTCATACTCACTTTAAGTATCTGCACTTGGGCACTGACACAGTGTTAGACATCCATGCCTTACACAAAAATATTGATTTATGTCTACATTGACTTTACCAAGTGCAAAATAATACATAAAAAAACTGTAATAAATACTCACAAGGCAAAGGTACTCACATTATTCTCACTGAGGATCACCGGACAATTGGGCAGACCCCGTCTGCGGGCCATCCCCAGTCCTGCCAGTGTGTGAGGGGGGGAGTCTGGAGGCGCTTGATGAAAGTACTCAGCTGTAGAGTTGGGCTCATGGCACTGTGCTTTACACGAAGCCCAGCGTGGCAGTGAGTGCACAGTGCCATCATCCTGTCACTGAGTTTGCTCTTTTTTGATCATAGTTGAGTTGGAGTCTTCTAGTATGCCTTTTGTTTCTTTTCATAGAAAGATGGTTGACCTGTAGGTTTCTGTAATGTAGCTTTTTGCCACTAGGGGATGATGTTAGTCTTCTCTGTGCTCTTTCTTCTCTCCTCCCTTAAAATGCCATGGTAGTTCATGGTTTAGTTTCCTTTACACTCCCTAGTATTCACACTAACACATGGCTTGATGCTTAATTTCACTGAAGCAGATTTCCTGAAACATTTGTTAGGTTCTGAAATGCTCAAAATGACCATGAACCTAACCAATACATTAATTCACACTTATTATCTAAAATATTTCCCAAAATGCTTTGCACCCTGTTTCCTCTAAACTACTCTTCCATAACATACACACATCTGGCACTGATAGTATTTACTATCTGACTGCACAGAGCGCATAGGGCTGCTGGGACTTACTGAAGTGTACATGTCTGACCATGACACCCCAACAAACTAAAAGAAAAGACTGCCGCTAGTGTTTCTATTTAAGCTGTATGAGTCTGATGTTTTCTGGTTTCAGGCAATTATTGACATACCTTGTCTTTATTAAATCTGTTTCAACTTTTGCAGTTATCTCCTTTTTTGGTGGCCTTAGAATTGCTCTTAAAAGCACAGTGAAGACTAGTTCAGTTGTTTAAGAAGATCAATGGCCATAATCTGAATGATCTTGACCATCTTGTGCCACTAAGAAGGCTGAGGTGAACTTATCCACTGCTTCCTCTGTATAAGGAATTTCAGTTACTTTCATCAGATGCAGGATCAGTATGCTTCAGAGGGTAAAACCAGCAGATGCTTGAGGTCTGTTGTTCTATCCACCTCCAGCTTTTTAAACATATATTTTGTCAATATATTTGAGGATATCTAGTAACTGACAGATACTGATTGCACACCAAAATTGCCCACTGGGGATAGTAGACATTTACTCTAAAGTCTAGCTCTTATTTTCACATGGCAAGTTAAGGGTTTGAGCCACTGCAAACAGCACCATTAAAAACAGACTTTGTTAAGGTCAGAGAACCAAAGAAGGTCCTTCTCGTGCTTCCTAAAAAAGCATTATCTGTAATGTCAGAGTGGTAATGTGTCGTATCAATATCACTTTTGAATACAGTCGCCAAGAGCTCAAGTTAGATTTTACTTCTTTGTACAGTAACTTTGCACTATACACTTTTCTATGACGTAGCTTCTACCCTCTGGTCCTATTATCGACACGTTTATGGCTCAAATAGAAAAACCCTGTGAACTATTCATAGAGCATGCATTTAATAGACTAAATATTCATATTACAAAATGCATTTTTAGACTGTATGCCCTCACATTCATTTGCACATTATGGAGGACTCCAGAAAGAGCAGATAACAGAAGGACTGAACCCTCACAGAAACAGAACAGGAGTTCAGGAGGCGAGTACAGGGACATCTCCCATAGACAGTTTGTTTGACTGTAGGTGTGTGATTTTAACAGTCTGCTGCTAACAAGTCTAACTCTAATGTCAAGATTTTTGTTCTTTAACTTCATCTAATATTTTAATCTCTCACCAAGAGATGCAGTTGTTATGAACTTTAATTCACAATCAAGTTTGTTTGTTTTAGTTAGCTATCCTGTTCGCTGAATGCTGAACAGGTTCTCACTTGATTGAAATATTTTCTGCTGCATGTTGTAAATGCAATTTCACAGATTTACTTTCTTATAAGACCCATTCCTTGCAGCCTCCCTTTCCCAAAGGCAGCTATATCCCCACTTTGCCCTCACATTTCACTATTCCCTCTACTTACCAGTCTGAGCTCAGAGAAACAGTGATTTTATATCTGGTTAAAAACTGGAAACAGACTTTAAAACATGGGCACCTATATTTTTACTACACATTGCCGACAGTAAGATGTTCAATGAAATTCCTCTGTGAATGTAGCTGGGTATTTCTACGAGGAAAGATCTACTGTTGTATTGTGTAATAAACCGCTTGCAGCACTGTACAGTGCACTACGGTTGAATGATGTTCAGTACTAAAGTAATAAAACATTCCCATCATGAATTTAAATGAATGCTGATTCTGTTGATAAACTCATGTTTATATTCAGATTTATTTTTGTTTTGTTTTGTAGTTTATATGTTAAATTATCTTGTTTTGCTAGTCTCAGTCCTGCATAATAGGAAAAAAATATTATTACTAATCAGGCCTTATATCCATGTTGTTGCATCTTTGGCGTTTTAAGGGAAACTTTGAATGCTTTTTGGTTTATTGTCCCTTTTCACAGGGTGGCGGCTCAGACACCGAACGTACTAAAAAGAAGAAACGGGGCGATCGGTACTCTGTCCAGACTTCTCTTATTGTGGCAGCCTTGAAAAAGATGCTCCCTATAGGCCTCAACATGTGCTCTCCTGCCGATCAGGAGCTTATCAACTTGGCCAAGATCCGATATTCTTTGGTAGTGTTTTTGCTCCCTTTAAATTTGATTCTGTAGTATGATCAGTTTCATGGGGAATACTGTAATACGGAGGGGGACAATTGTTGCTAAAACATTTTACTTTACAGAGAGACACTGACGAAGAAGTGAGAGAGTTCCTGCAGAACAACCTACATCTTCAGGGCAAGGTATTACTCCTGACTGTCTGTACAACAGTGTTGCAGGACTCGGACTTGTGATGATGGACACATGTCAGAAAACTACATCACTGTATCACTGTGTTGCGAAAGGTGGACAACCCATCCATGCGCTGGCAGATGGCCCTGTACAAGGAGATGGCAGGGAAGGCTGAAGATGCTGATGCTCCAGTAAAAGTTGTCAAGAGAGTGCAGGAGGTGTCTGCCGTCCTCTACCACCTTGAAGTGGTGAGCTGAGCACTGGTGGTAATCCTCGGAGTATGAGAAATACACACTGACTGCTGTGTGTATGTTTAAACAATGAGCAGTATGGTCAGTATTTTTGTGAGTTTGATAGAAAGAGATTATGTTGCATAGATGAAAGAAAAGGAGAAACAAATTATAGTATGCTGCTGTACAAGCAATACAGCAATATGTCTCAACTAATTAGTACACAATACGAAAAGGAAAATGACCAAGAATGAGCTTAAAACAATAAATATATGATGGTCAAGCGAATGCATGAGTCTTCCAGACTTCAGGTATTACTAATCTGCATTTGGTCTAAGTTTTTTGAAAATTGAAACAACGGAAAAGAGTGGAGGGAGACAGCAGACTAAGCTACCATTGGAACATTTTGGCTACTTTGTGAATATCGCTGTCCTCTGATAGACGGAGCATCCGTTCAAATCTAAGAAGATGGTGTGGCACAAATTGTTGTCCAAGCAGAGACGCAGGGCTGTGGTGGCTTGCTTTAGGATGACACCATTATACAACATTCCAAGGTGAGAAAGCTACATCCGGTCTTGCATTTGCACAAAGTAGCTAAAAATCCTAACATAAATAATTTTTCGTTTGCAGGCACAGAGCTTCAAACATGTTCCTTGAGGGATACAAGCGCAACTGGCTTCACACTGAGGGTTACTCATTTGAAGACAGGATGATTGATGACTTATCCGTGAGTGTCATCTGACATGTGTTTCAACTGGAACTGTTTTTTTTTTCCTATGCTATTACTCACCCTTCCTCTTTCTCTACATCCTAGAAAGCAATGGAGCAAGAAGAAGGAGATGAAGAAGAGGAGAAGGAAACAAAACCGGATCCCCTCCACCAGCTTATTCTGCATTTCAGTCGTACCGCTCTCACAGAAAAGAGGTTAGATCAATCCTCTGTAAGACCAGAACACCGAAATCCAGGAATGTGGTGTTGTACCTCCGTCGTCATATTATTCATACTTTAACAGATGTCTTCTCTTCTTCCAATTTCAGTAAACTTGATACAGATCATCTTTATATGGCATATGCAGATATTATGGCAAAGGTGAGGCATCACTTAGGATTTCAGCTATGAGTTGAGGTTTGATATATGCATCATGTACTTTGAAACACTCATATTTTTTTTCCTTTGCCTCTCTGTTTAGAGTTGTCATATTGGTGAGGAAGAAGAAGGTGGAGAGGAAATGTTGGAAAATGCTGAGGATGAGATGTCCTTTGAGGTGCGACAGTCAGAACTGGTAATGGGCGGCCAGGGGCTGGGGACCAGGAACACAGTGGAGCGGTAGCTCTCAACGCATTGAGTGACGTCATCATTGGAACATTACTTCACAACCACATCTCTCTCTCTCTCTCTCTCTCTCTGTCCTTGTTTTGTCTCGTTATCTCTTTCTGTCCCATCTCTGCTCTTGTCTCTCCTGTTTGTATGTTGTGCTTCATTCATTGTGAGTTTCTTGATTGAGAAACTCAAAACTCCAATCCAGATCTTTTTCTTTTATGATCTCAATCACTACATGCTCCCTACATCCTACTATAAGAAAAGGTTCTAGTGCTTCAGTTTTAAACAACACTGAAAGTGTCTCAGTGCAGCGTTTAGTTTCAAAATACCTTTTAGTCCTGTTTACACTTTGTTTTGCCTGAGATCTGGATTGGGTGTAACTAGATTAAATGTAAAATTAACATCAACAATAATAATCTAAATAATAATCATGACACTAATAATAATCTATGTTTTTTAAATCAATTGTCAACTTAGCTTGATGGACAATGAAAGTCACTTTAGAATAAGTCAACCAGTGTGTAAGAGAGACGTTCCTGATGCTTGATAAAGGCCACCATAGTGTCCTTTCCTCTAGTTTAACTCAGCTCTCAGTATTAGAGTGGCCTGGCAGGGCTTTTTATATTTTATGGTTTACTTTGATGGGCAACACCAGCTGCCTCTTTGCAGGCCTTAACTACATTCCTTGTGTCCACTTTATGAGTCTCAGACACTACATTCATTGATACACCCAGTGCTGACTTTACTGTTGGAAGCGACTGGGACTGATTTGCATAACCACTTTGTTTGTTTGACCATAAACAATTTTTTGTGCTTCGTCAACATGTATCATCGCTTTAAACTACTAAAAAGAAAAAAAAATATAAATTCAAAAATGCCTCAAAAACATGTGTGAGGGCTTATATCAAACTGGGGAGTTAGACATTTTAAAAGACAAAAGGTCTGGAAATTAGAACCATTCAAAGATATGTTGAGAATGTGATTTTACATTGACTAGTAATGTCCTTCCTCCCAGTTTATATAGCTGTCCCTTTTTGTCCTTCTCTCTGTCTCTTTCCCCATCATTCCATGTAACTCTTCTCACCTTCATAACACCAGGCTTCATTAACTGAATGTTACTGATCAATGTTCCCTTCCCTCACTCACATAGCATACTGACAGACTACAGTGAAAGCCAGTGTAGAACATTACAACTATACATTCATACACATAGTCGTACTTTCAAAAGTCAATTCACATACATCATACAGTGCATCATTTACGATCAGGTATTGGGGAATAATTTAGTCAGGGACAGCAGTTTAAGCTTGAGGTCCATTCGCACGACACATAGTGGGTAGAGCTCCGTCAGGCTTATGTGGGTGGGCGGGAGGGTGGTTGGGAGGGAGGGAGGCAGGGGAGGGGGGTGGTGGTGTTTTAGGGTCATTATGTGGGATGCTACAAGTTGATTTGTGATGTGGCTGAACAGAGGAATGTCAGTTTGTCCTCTACATTCAGAGATATTGATGTGCTTTTCTCTCTATAAGTGGCATTTCACTTCCAGTTGGCTCGACATTGTTCATACGGTTGCATTCGTGCAACTAGAGCTCAAAGACCATTGAGAGCCAAAGCAAAGCATATTTTATTTTATTTTTTTTAATCGTTCAAACTATTTCTACAGACTTCTGCGAAATGCCAAATAGATATCTCCGATAGAGAGGGATTACAGCTTTTGTCCAAATTGTCTTGTTTGCAGGGCCGCTGCAATAAAGACACTTCGGTGAGCTGTACGGCTAAAATGCTAAGCCAATGGGGCTGTTTCCTGTAGTCTAACGCTTGCTCCAGCCAGCAAACGTGAAGAAGTAGTGTAACAACTCCATGACTAATGAAGTGAGGTGACAGAATGTGTGCAAGGATCAGACTTCGAACTGACAGTGACAACCCATGATGCTCATGATTGTAAAAGGAGGAATAATAGTATCGAAAAATCCGCAATGCTTTAGAATATTTTAATATAAACATTGAGAAACCTGCAGGAATTTCCATTAGTGTCCTTAGTAGGTAAGTAATTCATAGAGTGTATCACACAATAGATGCTTTATCTTTAATCTTTAACAGCTTTATGTGTAGTTGATTCGTAATGAGGTCAAAAGTGAGGGAACTGTGTGAAAGGCGAGTGAATGTGAATTGCAATTAAGAATATAAATTGATAGAATGGACTTCCTGAATGATCAGCTTGGTATTTTTCAGACTGCTGCTCAATTTCATTAAATATCTGACCTGACATCCAGAGTCCATGCTATCTATTTAAATTCTTTGTGTTAAAACTAACAGTCCCAGATGCTCATAATGTTTGTGTCCACCATAGGAAAAAGAAATGGAGAAACAAAGGCTCCTGTACCAGCAGTCCAGACTTCATAATCGTGGTGCTGCTGAGATGGTCCTGCAAATGATCAGTGCTTGCAAAGGTAGTCTTTCTCCTTATCTCTGCTCAACACAACGTCCTGCGAACTTGTCTGTACCATGACTTAGTTTACCCTTCACTAAGTTTTTGGCTTCCTCTCTCCGGTAGGCGAGACTGGCCCAATGGTATCTACAACCCTCAAGCTGGGTATTTCTATCCTTAATGGTGGAAACAGCGAAGTTCAGCGGGTATTTGCTCTGGATCAAACCCTTAAGATGATGTCATTCAGAATCAGAAGTTACCTGGAAATGAGCACTTTTCATGTACTATTCCCTGTTTGTTGTCAGAAAATGCTCGAGTACCTAAAGGACAAGAAGGACGTAGGCTTCTTCTTGAGTGTCCAGGCGCTGATGCAGACTTGCTGGTCAGTTTTAAGTCACTTAACATAATGTTTTTTGAACATTTAGGCATATTTGGTGTATGTGCTTGAAGAGTAGGGGAGTGCACGAGTTAAAACGAGTTTGTATTCTCTGCAGTGTCCTGGATCTCAATGCCTTTGAGAGGCAGAACAAGGCAGAGGGGCTGGGCATGGTTTCAGAGGAGGGCACCAGTAAGTTTCCATACTCTTTTCTTCAGCATCACTTTTCACTCCTGAAATTCAGCAGGCAAAACATCACACTGCAGCCATTGTTCAGTACAATTATGTGACAGGTTACTGCAGTGATGGGATACAAGTGATGCATGTTTTGTCTGAATGAGGAATTAAATGCATATACTGTAGACCTCTTTGCTGTTCCTTGTGAGCCACAACAACACAAGTAAACACATTCAAAGCAGATTTAAAAGGTCGGCAGAAATTAACTGCCGAAATGGTTCAATTCAAAAATAAGTGAGTACCAAATGATGGCATTATTCACTATACTACATGAATTAATGAATAGATTTCAGACATGTTGAGCATCTATTAATTCATCTTCCTCTAAATGCTTTCCATCTGTGACATTACTGTACAAATGTTAATTTAATTTGAATGATTAGTTTCCTAACATGAAGTATCATTAACACGTGGATAACTGTTGAAGATTTCCATTTGAGGGATTTTTGATTTAACTTAAATTAGCTCAAGTTGTTCCCTTTGTATGTCTCGTAGTTTGACATGTCTATTGGACGTCACCTAATTCTGGAGGTTAATTTGAAATTCTACCTGAATGAATTTGCCATGGAATGTTGTTAATCTCCCCCTCCTCATCTCTTAGTCCTCTACTGTTGTCAACACACTGATCCTCTCTCCCTTCCCCACGATCACTGCCACCTCTCCCTTGTCCCTCCTTTCATGGTCCTCAGACTTGAACCTAGATCGGGGTAAATCATGTTTCTGTCCATCTGCCTCTCTGCCCTCTTATTCCTCTATCTCTCCGCTGTCCCTCTTGCGCCATCACCCCTTTTTCTAACACTGAAATTCCACCAAGAGAGGATTGGATGCCTCTGTCCATCTTTCCTGTTCATAGCTTGTGCCCCTCCTCACATTCCTTGTTTTCATTTCAAAAACACAGTGAATGGAATCTGGTCTTTCTTGCTCATGAAAAACTACTAAAACTGTGATTGAAACATTCATGAACAATATTTGCCATGAATAGTGATGGAGCTCCTTATTCCTCGACCCTAATAACTTCTTGCACATTTTTCAGTCACATGATTTATAGAAAGGCTGTTATTACCTTGAAATATGACCACAAAAATGATGGCAACTTGTTATAACAAAAGTGCGCCAAGCTTTAAAATTCTCACCACACACAAATACATCAGTGTTTTATTTTCAACGTTAAAATGTAAAATTAAAAAGACTATTCTTTTAAATTTGTTTGGACCAGCTCGAGCTTGAACTTCTCTTAAACTCTTAAGACCAGACCAAAAAAATATAAATAAAATAAAATAATAAAATATTTAATATATATATATTAAATTTGTAAAAAGTATCTAAAATAAAAATTAAATAATTAAATAGCAATAAAATAATAATAATAAAAAATAATAATAACTACTGTGGTAGTATAACACACACTGTGATGTCCATCCATGTGGACGCCAGGTCTTAAGAGGTTAAATAATAAGATTTAAAAAAAGTCACATGGCACAAGTACAAGTCATAGGTTTTCTCAAATATGATATAATAGTTTTCATATGACTAAAGAATGTGTGGTCCCTTCCCTTGATGTACTGTCACATGCACTGGATTCCTTTCAACATTTTGATGGACAATGCCCCAACCTCTCTGACATTTAACTCTGCTGCATAACAGCTTGGTATTTGGTATTTGCTGCATGATTCTGTGTTTGTGTGTGTATTTATTGCGGCCAGTGGTGGACTGAGTTTAAAAAAAAATAAAATAAATAGAAATATAGATATTAGTACACCTTTAATAAATAAACTGAATTTGTCAATACATTTCCACCAGTAAATCAGTTCACCACCGAGCACTGCAAAGTTTTAACTTTACTGCTGTTCTGTCTACCAGTGCAAAAATACATTATTATTGTCTTCTTTCTATACATGTTGTTAATGTGACTGTATGTCTGTTACTGTGTCCGTTTTTCTACTTGTTTTCACATTAAGTGTATGCATGTGATGTCGCCTGTATGTTGTTTGATATGTGATTGTGTGTCACACCATTGTCAGAACACAGTCATTTGTATTTCTTTTATTAATATTATTTATGCAGTTTAGTGTGACTCATTCGTTAATTTAATGCAACACTCGGTCAGAGGTGGTTATTGCAGTGCCTGATTCTAAAATCCATTTAGAGATGATGGTAAGTTGAGAAACGATTTTTATTTATTATCCTCACACTGTTTATACTCAGGCAAACTATTTTAAATTACCAATAAAACTTCTCCTCTTTGTGTGTAGTCTGAGTCAGCTTGAATTAAGCACTGTGATTCATTTTATTTCCTTTTTTTAGATGAGAAAGTGATGGCGGACGATGAGTTCACCTGTGACCTCTTCCGCTTCTTGCAGCTGCTTTGTGAAGGTCACAATAATGGTGGGAATTACTCATGTTTCAAATCAGAGCAAAAACAAGTAGAAACATGTATGAAAAGAAAACATTGTACGTTGATATGAATCAAAATGATCTATTTTTCTGCAGATTTTCAGAACTATCTGCGGACACAGACAGGCAGCACGACGACCATCAACATCATCATCTGTACTGTAGATTACCTCCTTCGACTGCAGGTTTGACAGTAAATGCCTGCAGATGGCGCACTTAATGATTGAATTTAAAAGTTTAGAGGGGGATGTTAGAGATATAATGTCATGAAACAATATGTAGCATAATGTTCAGTCGACTGTGTAGCTGGTTGGTTGTACACATCCAATGCAGCCTTTAGTTGTGGGCCATTAGTCATTTTTTAGCTCCCAAAACCTTTCTCTTCTGTAGGTCAGATAATCAGATTATTCACACTCTTGAAATTTTTGTACATAGTATTTTGGTCAAATTTTCCCTTAGACCATGAAGTATGGTACTGAGCTGCTCTGATTTCCTCTCATTCCTTCAATCAAGGAGTCCATCAGTGATTTCTACTGGTATTACTCTGGCAAAGACGTCATCGATGAACCAGGCAAAAAGAATTTCTCCAAAGCTATGACAGTGGCAAAACAGATTTTCAACAGTCTGACTGAATACATTCAGGTAAGCTTTGAAAAAATGTACAATTTTTGCTGCCTGGTTGTTTGTTTATTTTGTGTGTAACACACAGTGTCTCTCTTTAGGGCCCGTGCACAGGCAACCAGCAGTCCTTGGCTCACAGCAGGCTGTGGGATGCCATTGTCGGTTTCCTTCATGTCTTTGCCCACATGATGATGAAGCTGGCACAGGTACACACATATGATTTAATTCATTATATTTTCCAAATTAAAAATATCTTTTTGCTGTAAACAGAAAATAGGAAACATAAAATCAGTTTTGCTTCAGTTTCGCAACTTCACGTGTGGACTGAGCTCCCTGATATCAAAGCTACACTTTCATAATAAACACTGACAGAATACATACAGCTTTTATCTCATGACACACTTTCATTTTCAGTGACTATGACAGAAGTTAGTGGTAACTATAAAAGGTGCGATGCTCTTTAAAGCCAGTTGTTCCCCAGCGGTGCATTGCTGCTCATGTGATGCTTCACTTTGGTTCTCAGTGGTTATCATCACGAGTGTCAACAGTTCAATTCAGTTTTATTTTCATCGTGCCAATTCACAGCACTTGTCATCTCAAGGCACTTTACATAGTCACTGAAAGAAAGACCTTACAGAATGTATACAGAGAAAGGCAACAAATCCAAACATTTAATTATGTTAATGAGAGTGTACAGAATCACTCCATCATTACCAAGGCCTCAGGAATGTCTTCCTGCAGATGTTCAGTGGAGTTTACCTGTACAGGACACATACCATACAAACGGCTCCTTCCCTGTGCATGAAGAAACTATGTTGTCACAAGCCTCGTGGTAATCATGCTTGCAGACTTGTTGTAAATAGGTGAGCAGAAGCTGTGCCTGAATGTTACATTTAGAGAGTAAAGTCACTTTGGATTTCTCGATTCTAGAAGTATTTCCACCGTTTATTTGTAACTCCAGTACAGGCTGGTTTCAAAGTCATTCTACGCATTTGTAATAATTCTGAATGATCATCATCGCTGAAGACATTTTGACATGTCGCCGTAGGAATAAGTGTAAAAGATAAAATTAACGATGGCTAAATTCCATTTTAGGGTCCTGGTATTGTGCTTGTCAAACTGTCATGGCTCACTGGGACACTAAATAGAACAGAGCCATTCTTAATATTATTAGTTACCTTTTTCTCCTATGACAAGTCAAAATTTTCTGCTGCAAAACGCAACCTTCAATGTGCTTTTAAGGTAATACATACTTTCAATAACCTTTTCAAGCTGGTTCTATGCCGTATGTTTTTGGATGTTAAAATGTATGTAATTCATAATTAAAGGCCATTTAACTATTTAACAAACCAGGCTGGCTTAAAGTGTGGAATTGCCTTAATTTTAGCCTGTATGGTGCAGCTTGTGCCACTCGTGCTACAAATGAAAGGTCAAAATACTTGTGAGTGAAATCATGATTGTTCCACTCTATATCGTGCATTCATCCTCTGTGGATGACTGAGACTAATAACACACTGTTATTGTTAGCAGCACAGTGTTTGCATGCGTAACCCTTTAATGATATGTTCAAGAGACAAGCCATACTCCATCCATCAGTTTCCAGCTCAACATGCTCTAACACATATGATGCATCTAACAAAATTATTACTTTGCTGTCCCTCTTGACCCGATGTTCTCACAAGCTGCTCTGTTTATACTTTTGTCATTATATCTGAAATGCAGCAGTTAACAGGGGATATTTTAAATTGTCTGATTCCAAAAAGTAAACGTTATTATGTAAAATATGTGATGTATTGTTTCGGGTGTAAAGTAAATGGATACGTTGTTTTACTGTGAAGTGAAAGAGAGTATTTGTCCTACAAAAAGTATTTGAAAATGTAATAATGTTTTAATTGTTCAACCACTGAATAATTTATCTATTATTTAAACTGTCTTCCACATGGTCAATGCAGGGTAAAGTATGTATCCACTTTATTCATTTATTGATGTGATATTGTGTTTACTAGTTTTTAATCGATTTAATGTTGGTTTCTCTTGTCAGGCTGTTTTATACTCACCTGCTTTTAAAGATGAAATTGAAATATCTTGGATGTTTTGTATGTTGTGAAACACATGAAACTGTGAATCTTCCACCGTAAACAGATAGAGCCAGAAATCTGTTAAATGCACAGCTCGGTGTCTTTCCAAACAATGTGAGCATAAGGTACAAGTTGAGTTTTAAAAGGCAGATACTTCAGCAACGTGTTGAGTTGTAATGTCGTGACAACCTCATCCCATATAGTGTCAAATAACTCAAAGCTAATTCATTTGTGTTATTCGATTGAATACAAATGTTAAAAATGCCAATAACTGTGAGCAACCTTATTGAAGGGTTTACTTTATTTTAGAGAACATTTTTGAAATCACAAAGAACATGCAACATGCTGTGATATTTAAATATAATGTAATGAAGAGAAAACGTACCGTCTTCTCAGATGCAATCTAAAACTGTTGTATGCTATACAGTTCATTATTCTACATATGTAACCTTTTATCTCCTTAAAACTGCTTTTTTTGGAGGTAAAAAAACCCCAATATATTCAGCAAATTCTTTTTAGACCTGAACCTTTCCCTTCATTTACTTACACTACTTTCCCACATCAGCTGAATTATTCTCATTAAAAAACATTTTCCCTTGTTATGGAACCAGCAGTCTTTTAATAAAGAACATACGTTTTCTTTAATGAATAAATTAATTCATAACAAAGAAGCAGGTGACTACAAAACATCCTGAGAGAGAGACTGACTTTTAACCTCCACTGTTGGAGTTTACACTTTAATATGAGATTATTTGGTGTTGGAATATACATTTTAATGTGACATCCACTTTGTGTGCACACATTTAACAGAGACTTTGATTCTGTTACCATCATTCATTCATTTGTGGTGTGTTGCTTTGTGGCTTCTGTGTTGCTTTGAATTAACATTGTATTAATAGCCAGGGTTGGGTAGTAAAGGATTACATGTAATCAGTATCATTTAATCAGATTACAAAAAATAAGTAGCTATAATCAGCCCAGATTGCGGGTTTGCATTATTCTTGCATTACAATACTCCTAGCCATGGCAGTTTATTTGGGGGAAAAAAAGCAAAAAAATACCAGCAGCAAAAACTTTAAAAAACAATACAGCTTAGCACATTTATACTTGCATGGTTTTGGACAAGTATTTTGATTTTACCTCTTCTAAATGCTGAGTATATTCCACTGTGACTTAATTAATGCTAGTTTTAATGCAATTTTATGGATGACAAGGTTTTTCTTTTTACTGACATTGGAAATGCAAGATGAACATTTTGAGTAAATGTTCAAGAGTCAAATCCTCCATGTGGCCTTTGAATAAAAAAATAAAAATAGCAGCAACAAAACATCCAGAACGAAGCAGCATCCTGCATGTTAGATTACATTTTTTGTAATTCAGTGGAGTACAGTGCTAATTACAAAAAATGCCATGTAGTTTATATTCAGTAACCGACTACATTTTAGAGTAAACCAACCCAACCCTGTTCATAACATATATATATATTGTATATATGATATAAGCTTCGGCTATTAATTCTAATGCTCACTGTCATTAAGCTTTTATCAGTATTCCCGTATTCAGATAGAAATAACTGGCATTTAACTAGTAGTATCTTTTATATTAAAAAAAAAAAAAAAAGAAAAGATAATAATATAGACAAAAATAATGTACAAATGTGTTGAAACCAGAATTTCTGTGAATCCGGAAGAGATTGGTTAAAAGTTTACATTGTGAAGTTTTCTCAAACCATTTACAGATTCCTTCAGCATGAGGTTTTGGATCATTAACGTCTTTTTGCAGCACCTTTGTTGTTGTGAATGTGATTGTATGCAATACACAGTATTTTGAATGTACACCTCATATCATAACAAGTATTTTGGTTCCTTTATGTTGCAATAATTTTGTGTGATAACTTTTCATTTGTGTTTTCAACTTGACCAATGACTATTGCACCTCTGTCAATCTATGCGAACCTCTCATGTTTCAAAACGAGATAAAATCTGTTGTCATTACTGTAAGATTTTGTGCATCTTTTTATGGTAATAGGATTCCAGCCAGATTGGCCTGCTGAAGGAGCTCCTTGACCTGCAGAAAGACATGGTCGTTATGTTGCTCTCCCTGTTGGAGGGTAAAGGAAAATTTGTCGTTTTAGTTCTCAACAGTTTTCATCTTTTTCACTTCTTTTCAAAACTTTAAATTTTACTTTCTGTTTACTCAGGGAACGTGGTAAATGGTACAATTGCCCGCCAGATGGTGGACATGTTGGTAGAGTCCTCCAGCAATGTGGAGATGATACTCAAGTTCTTCGACATGTTCCTCAAGCTGAAAGACATTGTGGCTTCAGATGCTTTCCGGGATTACGTCACGGACCCTCGAGGGCTGATCTCCAAAAAGGACTTCCAGAAGGCCATGGACAGTCAGAAACAGTACTCCCCTTCAGAGATCCAGTTTCTTTTGTCCTGCTCAGAAGCAGATGAGAATGACATGATCAACTATGAAGAGTTTTCCAGTCGCTTCCAGGAGCCTGCCAAGGACATTGGCTTCAACATTGCCGTTTTGCTCACCAACCTGTCGGAGCACGTTCCCCATGACACCAGGCTACAGAACTTCCTAGAACAAGCAGAGAGTGTGCTGAACTACTTCCGCCCGTTCCTGGGTAGAATTGAAATAATGGGAGCCAGCAGAAAGATTGAACGTATCTACTTTGAAATCAGTGAAGTAAACCGCAAACAGTGGGAGATGCCACAAGTCAGAGAGTCCAAACGGCAGTTCATCTTTGACGTTGTCAACGAGGGTGGCGAATCAGAGAAGATGGAGATGTTCGTCAACTTCTGTGAAGACACCATCTTTGAGATGAACATAGCCTCACAAATTTCCGAGCAGGAGGAAGAGGAAAAGGGGGAAGAAGATGATGAAGGAGATGAAGGTGGAGGTGAGGGAGCACAAGGTGGGGGAGCAGGTGGAGGAGGAGATGAGGACAGTAATGGAGAGGAAGGGCAGCCTGAATCCACCTCTGCCTTTGCAGACTTTATAAACAGCATGCTAAGCTTCCTCAGCATATTCACCTTCCGTAACCTTCGCAGACAGTATCGCAGAGTGAGAAAAATGACCTTCAAGGAGATTGTGGTGGCTTTGTCCACTTTTTTCTGGACCATCCTAATGAGTATCCTGCACTTCATTTACAATGTGTGCAAAGGCTTCTTTATGATCATCTGGCAAACACTGTTTGGAGGTGGCTTGGTGGAGGGAGCTAAAAATATCACAGTGACTGAGATTCTAGCCAGCATGCCAGATCCCACACAGGATGATGTGCATGGAGATGGACCAGGGGAGATAAGGACAGGGGAAGAACAAGAAACTGGAGGGATAACGGACACTGGTGAGACTGGGAGTGGAGAAGAGGAAGAGGAGGACACCCAGGAAAAAGAAGGCGGGAGAATACCAGGTATTGATGCTCCAGGTGGACTTGGAGACATGGGCGTGGAGGCACCTGTTGAACCTCCAACTCCTGAAGGAACTCCCATAACAAAAAGAAAAATGGTGAGTTTTATTTGTACTTTACATTAATAAAAACGGACATACATATTGGCTAATTTGCTGGGTCTTATTGGATGTTGTTTTTGTTTTGTTACAGCCACCAGAAGAGGCAGAGGCTAGCCAAAAGCCGCCTGAGCCTGTTCCTGTAGAAGAACCTCCTCCAGAGCCCGAAAAGGCTGAGTAAGAGTCTTGACTTGTTTTCTTGTCCACATTAATTTGCTCTCAGTATTTTACTGAAACAGCTTGGAATGGTTTGATGGTAGTGTTCTGAATACACCAGCTTGGTCGAGGGTTGGATCACAGCATGCAGAACCTTCTTGCACTAACTGCCAAAATACATCTCCATCAACATTACCATCAGTAGATCATTACTGCACCACAAGAACTGGGCTTCTCTGTAAGGAGGGTGGAAGGATAGATTTAGAGGGTTGCACATCTGCAGCCGTGACAACATTAGTGCTCCGTGATTTTGCAATGACCCTGTTTGATTTTCAGTGTCGAAAATGGAGAGAAAGCAGAGAAAGAATCCCAGAGCAAAGAGAAAGAACAACCAGCAGAACCAAAGAAAGCGGCTGCAAAAAAAGAAAAGAAGCCTAAAAAGGAAGGTGGTTTTCAAATTTGGACCGAGCTGGAAACCCAAAGAAACAAGTTTATGGTGAGACATTTGCTCGTACTGTTTCACAATTGATTTCCAAGCATAATTAGTATCACTCACAAATCAGTTGGATAATATTCATCTCTCTTTTGTAGAACTACCTCTCAAGAAACTTCTACAACTTGCGTTTTTTGGCTTTGTTCCTCGCATTTGCCCTGAACTTCATTCTGCTGTTCTACAAGGTAAAGTGATAGTTATGTATTTAAAAGGTTTTCTTGTGGTAATATGCTTGTGTCAGAGGGTTAACTACACCTGAGCTCAAATCGTCTCTGTAAAGACTCTGTAAAGCTTAAAGAAAGTCACCTGCTGTTTTGTCTCCACATTGTTCTGTTGTGTTTAGGTGTCTGATACCCCACCTGAATTTGAGGAGATGGAGGGATCTGGACTGTCGGAGGGAAGCGGGCTCTTCGAAGGCTCTGGCTTGTTTGAAGGTTCAGGGGAAGAGGCTGAGGGATCTGGAATGAATGAAGGAGGAGATGAGGATGAGGAAGATGTGCCACTTTATTTCTATTTAGAGGAGAGCACTGGGTACATGCAGCCGACATTAGCCTTCTTGGCCATCCTGCACACGGTCATTTCATTCATCTGCATCATCGGCTACAACTGCCTGAAGGTATTTTTTGCACATAGTTAAACATTACAACATTGCTATATTATAATGCCTCTTTATGTTTAGAATTATGGACAGATTTTAAAAACAAACTTGCGTACCTTAGTTAAAGAGCATTTTCAATCATTTTGTCAGATTCCACTCGTGATCTTTAAAAGGGAGAAAGAACTTGCAAGAAAGCTGGAGTTCGATGGCCTCTACATCACTGAGCAGCCTGAGGATGATGATATCAAGGGCCAGTGGGACCGACTAGTCCTGAATACACCGTATGTGGATAAAGAAATGTCTCCTACACTCGCTTTAAACCACTGTCAGAAGAAATGTGATTTTTACTAGTAATTGTGTCTCATTTCTTCACAGCTCTTTCCCCAACAACTACTGGGATAAATTTGTCAAACGAAAGGTGAGTGATGTTTTATTCTGTTGGCTTTAAAATGTGCTCAGTATAACACATCAAAGTCTAATGTTGTGTCTGTGTCCAGGTTCTGGATAAGTACGGGGACATTTATGGGAGAGAAAGAATCGCTGAACTCTTGGGTGTTGATTTAGCCTCCCTGGATGTGAGTCAACAACATGAAAAGAAACAAGAGGAACCCGACAACTCTGTATTTGCATGGTATGCTACATTTTATCCAACAAAGATGAGCAATACAGCACATTAGACATTATTCCTCAAATGCAAAACAAGAAATTTCAAATGATATCAACCAATATTGTATGTTTTAGGGTGACCGCCATTGACATCAAATACCAGCTGTGGAAATTTGGTGTCGTGTTCACAGACGGTGTAAGCAAACCTATATTTACTTTTAGATTGCACTTTAAACCATACAGTGCTATTCTATACTGTGCTACATTAAACTCTGCTACATCTCTTTGTAGACCTTCCTTTATCTGTGCTGGTACACGATCATGTCTTTGCTTGGACATTACAACAACTTCTTCTTCGCCTGTCACTTGTTGGACATTGCCATGGGCGTCAAGACTCTTCGTACCATCTTGTCCTCAGTCACACATAACGGCAAACAGGTGAGAGCAAACAAACAAACAAAAATAACACTAAAAAGTACTAAACATGCCTCAGTTTGAATGGACTAACTGTGTTTCCTTCTTGTCTCCTCTAGCTCATGATGACGGTGGGCTTGTTGGCTGTGGTCGTGTATCTTTACACCGTAGTTGCCTTCAATTTCTTCCGCAAGTTTTACAACAAGAGCGAGGACGAAGATGAACCAGATATGAAATGTGATGACATGATGACTGTAAGTTACAGTCAACTGATAAATGTGCACTGTGACAGTTTTATGGCTACACCACTTCCCAACTTGTGTCTTTTTTTCCTTCACTTCACAGTGTTACCTTTTCCACATGTACGTGGGTGTGCGTGCTGGTGGAGGCATCGGAGATGAGATCGAGGATCCCGCTGGAGATGAATACGAGCTTTACCGAGTGGTCTTTGATATCACTTTCTTCTTCTTCGTCATTGTCATTCTGTTGGCCATTATTCAGGGTAAAGACATTGGTGTCCTTGAAGTTGCTTTTACACTGTAGTCATGCGATTGTCATTGGCGTGAACTAAAGGTAATGGAAAAGAAACAATGTTAGGATCTTTACAAGACTTTCCTGAAACTGAGAGGAAAAGAGAGGAATTTGAAGGTATGTTTGGCACTTTACAGATTTTAAACACCTCTAATAACAATGCTATCGCCCAAATACTACAGGTCTGATCATTGATGCCTTTGGAGAGCTCAGAGACCAACAAGAGCAGGTCAAGGAAGACATGGAGGTACAATACTTTTAAGTTGACACTTTTACCTGATGTATCTAAAGCCGCATGGTGGCTTTAATCCTCATTACTGATTTTCCTGCAGACAAAATGCTTCATATGTGGCATCGGAAGTGACTACTTTGACACAACACCACATGGCTTTGAGACCCACACTTTCGATGAGCACAACCTGGCCAATTACATGTGAGTGTGCCTCCTCTGTGTTAGAGTGCATGTGCGTTTTGTGGGTGTACAAATGACAAAAAAAATAATGTGAGTCTTTTTCAGGTTCTTCTTAATGTACCTTATCAACAAGGATGAGACGGAGCACACTGGACAGGTTAGTCACTTTTTTAAACCGGAGTCTTCTCGTTTTTAGTTTGTAGCCTCATTGTGCGTCATTTTTTAAATTCGTTGTTCTTGTTTTTTAGGAGTCATACGTGTGGAAGATGTACCAGGAGCGTTGCTGGGACTTCTTCCCTGCTGGAGACTGTTTCAGAAAGCAATATGAGGATCAGCTTTCCTAGCCAACATGTACTTTACCTAACTTGACACTACAACTATTGAATTGGTACTTGGGGTTATGATTTTTGACAACACGCACAACAAATTGATTTTGCCATTAAAAAAATCCAAAATCAATTTCATAAACTAAAAAAAAAAAACGCGACCATTACTAGAAAGTCTGGTAATTTCCAAAACAAGTTATGTTGAATACAAAACATAATCTCTTGCAGACTGTAAGAAATTATGTCATTGAAGTGTTGATATAAGAAACTGCCAGTTGGATGACAAGTTTTTTGACAAATGGCATAAAAGCATTGGCTCCTTCAACAATTTAGCAGTGTTATGACTTTGTACACATGGGTTTTAAGTTGTTGTCTGTTTAAGAAAAGAGGATGAAGCAATTATTTATGTGAGAATGTAAAAAGTACCCAGAATCTCTCCTCCACACAAGTCTAAAGCGACTCCATCTCGCCTCTCTTACTTTGTCCCCAAACCGTCCAACTTCAGCTGTGTCTCCAATAAACTCATTCCTAATCCTGTCTATCCTCATCACTCCCAATGGAACATCTTCACCTCCAGCTCTCCTCTTGTGTTTTTGTCAGCAGCATATCTTGTAACTGGTCTCATGTAAACCTTCTGCTACAAGTCACGCGAAGTGCCTCAACAGCAACACACGTTGGATCAACTAGCACAGCGACAACAGAATGTATAAAGTAACAAATTACCTTTATCTTCCCTTTTTGTCTTTACACGTAATCAGTAGCTTAGTTCAGATTCAACACATGATTTTTGATATTGTCATTTTCACTTTAGCACGTTTATTTCTCAGTATGAGTGATTGTTTTTTTCCTGTGTTGTTTTCTTCATTACTCCAGTGCATTTGTTTGATTCTAAATTATTTTATTTATTGTTTGTCACGACAACTTAAAGTCTGGAGTGTTGAATAAATTCTGTGAAAGGATAAAAGTGAATGTAATGTATGTTTAACGCATGTCTGCTATCAGTAGTGATGTGGCTACAGTCTCCTTTTTTATCCTTTTTAACACAAAAGACACTGTTAGATTCAAAAAATAAGAATAAAAAAATAGTGTAAATTAAATTAAGCAACACATATGAGGTTGACTTTACAATATTTACATTTTTATTGTGTGAACATTTCATGTGAAGAATTACATCATCTGGCACTTAACCATTCAGCAGACAGTAATCCTCTTTGGACCCAAAATGCATTTTTTTTTTACTGCCTTTGAATCCTTAAATGCGTGTCCTAATCTCTAACCTTTACAGTAGGGATTCAGTTATTGTTAAAGATAAAACAAAAACATTTCACTAAATTATACCATAAACAGTGATGAAGAAGTTGGCATTTTTGCAAAGTCGCTGTAGCTTTTATCTACAGTTGAGCTGTATTTACATCCCCGACGTGTTTTATTGAATCTGCAGTTCTTAACAATTACATTTCTTTTCTCTTCAAGTTAATTATGGAACAAATATTTGTGTTAACAGTAAGTAGTGTTGTAGTCTGGCCACATATCAGCCAGCTAAATATGCATGATAGCATATGACACTAAATTACAACAAACATTTGTTTTCTCGTGACTGTTGTGGAAGTGTTGAAGGATGATTTTTTTTAAAAAAAGAAACCCATGATTTTTTTTGTTGACTTATTATTTATTATACATTTACTGACTGAAGTAGATGTCTCTGCAGGTTTAGTGGAATGGATTTAAAATTCCTTTTATTCTGTGTATGTGAAATTGAATTGATATTAAAGAGGAGCATTAAAAAGCAGTCGAATCATGCTGATAAGTCTTTCTGCCCACACGGCAGCAGTTTTTTGTGTAATATCTCATCACAACCCATTTTCATACAAAGCTGCTGAACTTTGGCTCTGTGGAGAATCCCAGCTGACTGGGGGATTAAAGCCCGAGCATTAAAACTCACATTGAGTCTCATGTGCTTTTCACCCATCCTGTGCTGAAACGCTCCTCTGAGCCAGTCAGACTGGGATACGGCGGCTGGTGGACATGAACGTCTCGGAGATACACCACGGGACGCTCAGGATGTATGGTGAGTTGAATCTTTACTGCAGCTATGGTGACAATATGTGAGCAAAAATGATTTCCTGTAACACCTAGGCAAATGATGGTTTGGCATTTCTCAGTGGATCTTGTTGTTATTTCAAATTTGGATGTCTCTTTACTATCAAGCTTTTATAAATGTTGAGCTTGTTTATATATTTTTTTGTTAGAATTTTAGTTAGATTCTGCATTATGGAGTTGTGATTGTGTAAAGCTGTTGTTCAGAGTTAGAAATATCTACGAGTATCATTTTGTTTTTTCTAAAACAATTTGAGTTGTTATCACTTCTAAATAATTATTAATGATTTTTTTTTTTTTAAAGAATGATATATTTTTCTAAAACATAGAGAGAAAGCTAAAATGATCCTCGTTCAACAGCTGTGGCAAACACCAATACAAACATAATCTCAGCCTGCACAGGACAATGTGCTAAAAAGATTGGCAGACACCAGCTCTTGGTGTTGTAATTCTGTTGTGTGCCCGTGTGTTGTCTACTGTACATATAAGGCATAAGTAGATCCAGATGTGTGCGTGTGAATCTGCTCGACGATGATGTGCACATTGGTCAACGTGGTCTGATTAGTCGAGCACAACATCCACAGCCCTTTGATCCTCCAAGCGTCCGGGCGCCTCTAATCTGCTGGGATGATGGAATGACATAGTGTTCGTTCTTTAATCCACATGTACACTGCTGCCACTGCTGCCATGATCACTGTGGCCATGCCTAATACAGTCAATATGCTCTGAGTGTTTGTGGCTAAGATTAGAATTGTTTATCACGGAGCTACTTCCTGTTGTTTCCCGCCCTGCTCCTCTCATCCAGGTGGATTCATTTTCAAACAGTGGAAGAAGAGGTTTTTGCTGCTGACAGCTGAAGGCAACCTCCTGGTGTGCCACGATGTGTCGTCTCCCCCTGACCAGCTGGTGCAGCTGCAAGGCGGTTGTGATGCAATTGTGGAAGGCAAGGAGATCCTAGACCTGCCTAAGTTACCCTCTGGTGGAAGCAGGGATTGCTGCTTTGCTTTGATCCTGCCACAGAATAAATACTTGCTGCTGCTGGCTGAAACCTCTGCAGACTGCAGGTCTGGTACTCGCTGTACTTTATCTGCTCATTACTTTGCCTTCTTTCAGTTTTGTAGTGAACACATCTTGGAAGATAGTTGTGGAACAATTGTGCAAACTTTTGGCAAATACCTTTGACCATTATTTTGTTGGTTTGCTTTGTCTGCAGCCGGTTAGCTTAGCTTAGCATGAAGGCAGTGTACAAACAGTAGCAGAAAGTAATTCAGTTCAATTTGATTTATATAACGCCAAATCATAGCATGCTAGGATGCTTTTTACACATTTTCAGCACCTTTATCATACTATGCATAGACATCCAACAATTCCCCATTGAGCAAGTGCATGGCAACAGTGAGGAGCAAAAACATCTTTAACCTCCTAAGACCCGAGCTCTTGTTTGATATGCATTTTATTGTAAAAACTATAAAGAAAATAAAATCTATTTAATAACTAAATAAATAATAAAATAATAATGATAATAAATTTAAAAAAAAATAATTAACTACTGTGGTAATATAGCCCAAAATGTGATGTCCACACATGTTGACGCCAGGTCTTAAGAGGTAAATACAAAAAACCTCTCAAAGAACCAGGTTCAGGGAAGGTGGGCATCTGCCTGAACCCTTCATAGGACACTCATTGAAATACTTAGAAATTTTTTAAGTTTCAACCCTCGATTGTTATTGGTGGATGTAAAAGGAGTTTTGTTTTTTTGTTGTTTTTTTACTTAAAAAAAAAAGTTTCAGATTGAAGCTGCAAATTAAAGTCAAAACAGCTACTACCAGTATACACAATACCTAATATGTGGATATATGATTGCAAAAAATGTACTGATTGGTCAGAGTCCATTGTGACTGTGTTGTGATGTAGCCTGACCTTCGCTGATTGGCTCGATGCAGTCACATGATCCTGCCCCCTGCCATCTTTAAAGGAAGTTACCATATATGGTTCCTGTCCCGATAAAGGGTTAACCAGCTGGGGTAAGGGGAGAAGAGAGGAAAAAACAGGCATTGAGAAACAGCAGACAATAATTGGTTGGTCAGCAAAAGATACGTGCAAAATGTTACAAGAGAGCAACACAAAGTTAATAGAAGTGATGCAATGGTGGTGTATAAATGCATGAGGAGGGAAAGAGAAGAAAACATGCCTAGTGCATCATGGGAAGACGTCAGCAGTCAAGGCCTAAAATAATATAACTATGCAATGATGTAGGGTCACCAAAACCAAAAGGTTTAATCTTACATGTTTAAAATCCAGCAAGCCAAAAAATAGTATAGCCCCCCCTTTAGTCGTTAGTGTGTTTCCCAAAATTCTGAACTCATAACTCATTGCTCATAAATGTTCTTTCCTCCTCCTCTATCTACATCCCCTTTATTCCCCTTTGAAACTCACAACTTATTTTCTGTTCCTGCTTACCTTTTATCTCAGTACGACATCTTATACAGGCTTACAACAATAGTCGGTATTGTGTGACAGGGAATATTATAGAAGTGGAAGATTAAGAGCAGTATTAGAAGGACAAGAGGCACACATGCTGCACATTCCACTCTTATAAACATTGCAGTTTTTTCATTGTCATGCAGTTGAAACAATGCAGAGGTAATAACAGAATCACTTTTATCACTTTTCAGTCAGTGGGTGAACACCATGAAGAAAGTGAAAAAGGTACGTTTCTTGTTATTATTGTTTAGAAAAATGGGTTTATCTAACATGACAGAGTCTACATCAGCACCTTGAGCTTCAATTAAAGAGCTTTAATGATATTACTAAACTACTAGTACATGTGATTACAGTTCATCGTGAGGTTGACATGAATGTGTATCAATGACACATTTCCCTACAAACCATGTCTGTAAACCTCATGGTGGCGCTAGAGGGAAGCACCAAAGTCAATAAACAGTGAGAAACAAGGAATGAATGTACAACACTTGGGAACACTTTATAAGATGAGTCACTGGAGCCAATCATTGTCATTGTAAATGCTAGTTTGTGCTGCTCAGAGGCGGGTTCAGATTTCATCAGTAACCACTTATGACTTAAATGATTTGTTGTTATGTTTCACAGTTGTTTATGATTTATTCATTCATTTATCCCCGTCTGTTTTCTACTAACGTATCATAATCTACTGCATAGCTCTGAATTTGGAGGTGTTTAGTGATGTCATGTGGCAATCTATAACAGTAAAGATGTATGAGTCTGAAGGAAATCAGTGCAGAGATGATGCGACTGAACACCTCCATTTTTTGTGTCTTTACACTTTTACATATGTTTGTTATCTGTAGATTATCTTTCAATCTGTCGCTGACTTTGTCCTTGTGGTTTTTGGCAACTGTGTATTTTACCTCATCAGTATTTTTGATTTTATTTCCTACAGAGTCTCTCATCACCTCTCAGTCCTTGTAAGCGGCACCAGGTGATACCACCGCACATTTCTCTCCGAGATCTGGTTCCCGAGCAAATCCTGGACAAAGATCCGCCAACTCCACCTGTCAGCGACACAGAGTCCCAGTCCCCAGGACCCATGACTTGTGCTTCCCCAAGAGAGAAAGGTCAGCTTAATATTTTCAAGAAAAACATCAGGTTACGCAGTTTGGTTTTGTACTGTATTGTTTGAGCTGTATTGAAAACATGTTGGGCATTTGTGTTGTTTTTTCCTTCCAAAACCCCTTCAACCCCAACAGGCCGCAATTCCCCCCGCACAAAGTATTATAAAGGAGGTCCATATTCGGTGGGGTGTCTGCGTCACGGCACTGTCAGTAATGCCCAAGCAATGAAGGCGGTTTATCTGCTGATGGGAGGAGCTGCTGCCTCCTCTGCTATGGGTTACCTTGGCGCATGCTCACCAGCTAATCTGGAAGCCAAAGCTGCTGACCTGCCACTCAACACGGATTTCTCTGGCATGGGACCAGCAGGAGCGTACCACACCGGCAACCCCGCGCTCGACTCCTCGCACTTTAACAGCTTTGACTTTGAGGTAGCAGACTCTGATTTCGATGCTTTTGATTGTGGTGGATTCACTTTCTAGTGATGTGGCGCTTGGAGGCCACACACATCCTCAATGGTGCTGAAAAACAGACCTGATGGTTTCACATGATTGTGTTGGAAAACTGGGGATGCTTTTTATTGGAAAAAAAAAAGTTATGCTATGAATTTCAGTCTATCTATTCAACTTTTTTAAATGTAGGGATAGTGGAAAACATATGAGACGAGCCAAGAGGATCTTAAGATCTGGGTGATGATTCTTCCCTTTTTTTGTGTTACACTGTTTTCTTATTGTCACGTCTCATTGTTACTATAAAGCACCCTTAAAAACACAGATAACAGCATCCTAAGAAACAATATTGCATGTTGTCTTCGTTTTAACGGTAATTCATTTGTTTTTGAATCAAGGTTCTGAATGTGTAGAGACGAGCAGCACTTCACTGTCATTCATTGTTTGTCTTTTTCTATGTCGTGACAGAATTATTGTGGCTTGTTCGCTGGAACCCATTTACATTTTTTCAAAAACCTGCTTGGTTACATTCAACACGCAGGCGTCTCATTATTTTTAAGGCCTGCAGTTCATCATGCAGTGAGTCTGGTACGCTTGCGTTCCATTTCTGCACGATGTTGAAGGAGCATTACAGTTGTTTCCTGCTGTTGATTGGATTAAAATAGATCTGCATTTTCATTTGGTTGCAGCATTTAACCTCTGACCGTAAACAAATTTTCCTGCTAGAATTCCGCTTAATCTTCCACTTGTGTGCAGCTGCCGTGTTCCTTCCAAACATCCAGCTGTTACTATCCTTTACATCTACTTGTTAAAATCTAATTTGTGTCTCTTTTATTTGTATGAATAAAATGAATGTGTGGAAAGTTGCTTTACTTGCTTTTCTTTATGCAGTTATGTAAAGCCAGCTACCATTTTTCGCATTTCCGGCTGTGACTTTAAAGAAATGAGGCTGAGAATGTGATCGTGTAAACCAGCTGAAGCTGTGGTGTACCACACAACCCATTTGCAGAAGGAACCGGCTGCAGTACCGGTTTGCTTGTGTGCATGTGCTCAATTCCACAAAGCTATATTAATGACACCTTTACCCACATGGTCCACGTGTATTTAAAAACAACACAGGATGCAACACTCAGTTTTCTCCTGCACTCTTTTATGTTTTTTGCAAGAAGAGAAGGTGCAAACATGGCCAGTCATGCAGGAACTATTTATGTGGTTTGCTTAAAAATTAAAAGTCAGAGCTTACATGCAAGCAAATAACAGATAACAAGATCAAGCATGAGTGAAAATCAGGCGTGAAACAAAGACGGAACAGCAGGTATAAACACAGCGGGGCTGATTTGAGAGCTGGGAACAGCTGAAGTGGGTTTGGATGTCAGGTGGATGGAAACGGAAGGGAAGTCTGAGGACATCTGGTGGGTGAGTGGGGTGAGACAAGAGGCAGGTTGAAACAATGAAATCAGGGCAGACATGGGCCAAATCTCTGTACTCACATACTTGGAGGTGTGTTCCTGCTTGGTGCCTGAGGATTTAGGGCTTTCCCACGTTAGATAGTCGGGTATATGAGGGCGGTGATGCAGACTTTTCAACCTTTCTATGACTCCTCAGACAGGTTGGTCGCCTTGCTACCAACAAAACATACACAATTTAGGAATGGAACGTGCAGGGAGAAATTGCTGAGGAGATTTATGGATAAGTAAGTGCTTGCTTTTGTGCTTATTGTACATTTGTAGAGCTGTTTGTGTTTTCAGTCAAATGTCCCCATACGATTTACAGATGGCCTTCCATACTTTTGTTAGTTTATTCAAATGCATGAACACTGTAAAGTCACCAGCAGGGAGCGATCAGCTGAGCACTTGATCAAACACTATGCATGAAATACCAGGTCCAGATTTACTGTTTTTTGTTTTAAACACGTTGTTTCCGAGCAACATGTGCTGTCACTATTGTGCGTCCTCCTACTTACACCATTTCAAGCTCTCACAAACTCACACTCAAGCAGCTGCTATGTCAATGAAATCTGTCAGGCTTTTCTGTTTAGGCCTGAGGCTGGAGATTAGGATTTGAACGAACTGTACCTGGAGCCCGTCCCTCTCTCTGATGAGGCGTGTTCATGTTCAGAAACCTGTCAGTTTGGTGTTGACTAGATGACATGAAATGACTTTCAATTTCAGCCCATATCCTTCTTCCACATAATAAGGCACTCATGTGACCGCTATGAGCTGCTGCACCTGCTTTCTTTAGCGCAGCTGTCTGGGTTAAATACTGGTGGTTCTCACTGCAGCAGATCAGTGAGTTGATCTGATGACAGCCAACAGTCCAGACTCTTTTGCAATCCACTCTGAACACAACGTATAAAACACTTTTGTGATCAATTCACTTCAAGTTTCAGGTCTTGAACTTATTCTGTACTGCATGTCTGAAGTATTCTACTGCGTGAGCATACAGTGCAGTATAATGTCTATCCTCAAAAACCAAAATTTCACCTGATTGCATTTTCCCAAGTCACATTTCTCTGACGTGCTTTGACACAGCGGAGTGCTTAGATCCGCCCTCTCAACCAACCTGTCTGTGACCTGAGTCCTGCCTTTAAGGTAGTGCCTTTTCCCAGGCACTTAGAAGATTTTTAAGGACAAAGTATTTGAGCTTATGTATAATTAAAAACAAAAACGTTTAGTCGGTTATTCAGGCTCTAAACAACCCCAGGACAGCAAAAGTGACTGATAATTTCCCAGCAGAGATTATAAAAGACCTCCTGGTTCCTGAACACTGCAACAAAATGAACTGTGTAATAGCTGTAATTTCTATTTAATGCTAAATGCAGCACCTAATGCAGAAATACTGGCAACACATTTAGTGCAATGAAACTGAAATAATGAGAAAAGGTGACTGCATAGGGCCATCTGTGAAACATAGATGCAAGAGTGTGTGGATAAGTGGCTGCATGACTGCAAAAGGTGGAGGGAGGTGATATTGACAGAAGCCTGGCTGTGAATCTTGGTGAGAATCTGAGTGAACTCACTGCAGTTCCCCTCATTTTTCTCTTCTTGCACAGTGTGTGAAAACACGCTGTCATACACTGTGCCCATATATATACTGTAAAAGGCATAATTGGAGCACTGGGGTGGCAGAGCAGCTGCAGCCGCTAAGTGTCTGTACAGGAAGCCTTCAGCCACAGCATTGATTTGTAGTCACAGGAAAATAGATTTGGTTATAATTTACCCTGGAAGAGGTTAGTTAGCGACAGATGCAGCTGAAGTGAACTCAGCTCTTCCAGCCTCAACACATAGATATATTTTTTTAAAAATGTAATAAAAAAAAGAGAGACATAACAGAATGTGCACAAGTAGACCCAGAACAAACAGCAGGAGATTAGACTGCATAATTGTGAGTAAATTCAAGAAAAACAGGCTGAAACTGAAGCAAGAGTCACCGCTGAGGACAACAAGTGTTATCTCTAAGTCTATAGACGACAGGATCAATAAGCAGAGGTAGATAAAGAGTGAGACACAAAGGGAACCAATCATGAGCTCTAAAAAGTCAGTTAGGGTTTGTAAAAGAGCATGCACAGACAGCACCTTGTGTTGACGTGTTATTTTTGGATGAGTCCAAATTTAACCCACATGGATCTGATTGTAGAAAGTTTGTGTGGAGAAAACAAGTAGACGTGTGGTAACCCAGCTAGATTCTTGTGGTCGAAAAACATCCTGAGTAATGTTCTCAGCCACATTTGTTTTAAAGTTTCTCAAATGTTCTTCTTCCCACAACACTGACTAGCACGACTTTCAAACTCTAATTATGTTTTGAAGGAAACATTTTAATGTTAATGGCCTAAGAATGTTTTAAAGATGTTTCTAATGTTTTAATGTGACATATTAAATGGGCTATTCAAAGTGTCACATCATCTCTCTTTTCTACATCTGCACAGTGTTTCCCTGAACACCAACACAACGACTCACAGAGATCCTGGTGAATGCAAAAAGACAAAAAAACTGAAACTTGTTGCGAAGGAGCACAACATGTTGTGTAATTAAAAAAATAAAATAAAATCCTCACCATATGAGCGTCAGAACTGGCTTTGAGTGGAACCATTTAAATAAATACAACTTAGGTACACTGCCGTTGTTGACCCGAAATAAATTTGTTCACAACACAGCTAAGATCTTTGTAACCGATAGAAATCTGGAGGTAGCAATTAGGCTCTCGGGTAAACACGCCATTGAAATGTTGTTTAAAAATACAATTTTAAGGCAATCTAAATCAGTCTCCCGTTGACATGAGCTCCAAGCGTTCATAGAGGACATGCAATGTCACTGATAATGTTATAAGCCTATAAGATGAAACTAAATGAAAAACAGACACAGACACAAACAGACGCTGATAAGTCCTTACAATTGCATCTGTGCTTCACAAAATCTGTCATCAACGAGCTTCTCTTGCAACAACCACAATTTCCAGTTTGACTCTTTTCTTTGGAATTTTCATCACTCCTGACAAGGTGGAATAGGTGATTCTGTTCCAACGCTGTTTCCTTTCTTTCTTTCTTTCTTTTGCCAGATTCGGCAAACATCTCCTCGCGGTCTGTTGGCTGTGTGTGCTGTGTGAACTCTGACAAACCCAACTGGTGTTTGAACACAGCCCTGGCTCCATAAATAAGAAACAAAGTGGCTCTGAATGAGCCAAACAACATTTCAACAGCTGTTCCGGTGACGCCCCTGTGCTTGTGCACGTTAGTGTTCATGCATAGAACAGGGGGAAACAGACGGGGGGAGTAAAAAGGCAGCAGTTGGAGCCAGAGTGACAGTAAACCTGGGACGTATTAAATGTCTAAATATGCTAAGTAGCTAAATGTCAACAAACTTCAAGCTTTATTTCTACTGATCTTTGGAACGATGCTAGAACTCTTTCAGAGATGAGACGATGCACTTCTAGTCTTCCTTCTGAGTATTAAAAATTCTCATCAATGCAATTAAATCTATGAAATGTTGAGTGATGTACGAGTTTCCAAAGATAAAGGAAATCGACAGGGGCATTTAAGGTATTCTTAAAATAGCTACAGGTAATTATCAGTGAACATCTTGCTGACATTCCTGTTGCAGTATTTCATCCAGACTGCCATCTTGACAGTGAACAAAGACTTTTGTGCTTCTAAAGAAGGTCCTCCAGGCAAATAACTATCTTGGAAGGAAGATGCATACCTCTTACACTTAACTTGTTGTTGCACGCAAGTTTCATAGCAAACACTAATATATAGACTGAACACATCAGTGCAATATCAAATTTAATTAACAAGAAAGAGAACCTGTTTGCCAGCTCTTGCAGTAGTGATTGCTGTGAAATAGAGGAAGATGACTCTACATGAGGACACATGCAGTGAGAATGACGACTTACAATGCACCTTAGTTTTAAAAACATTGCTCCTGTGAGTGTCACATTAGTTTATAACTGGGTTACTGTGGATGGATTACCAGCATTAACCCCAGCCTATTAAAACATGCTTAAATTAATTTACTTTAATCATTGATCGGAGCCAGAATCTGTGAAATCAGAAAGAATTATTGTATTTTCAACTTTGTAAGTTATGTGTGATGTATAGCTGTTAACAAATTAATATTATTTGTTTATCAAATCTGAGTTTAAGATTGTAATATTTTATCAAAACACCAACAATCACATAACAAAAATTCAGGGACATGTTGGCTGAACTGGGATGAACCAAAGGTAAGCTGATCGGAGATAAGCATGGAGAAATGTTGTACATGTTGATTGCATTTTTACATATTTTAACTATGCCATACTGCACAAGAGACATTTTTGAGCTCTCTCTATTTCTATATAAGGTTGTGCTGTTTCCATACAGGTGCAGGACTTTATATTACAGTAAAAATGAGCTCACAAGAAGTAAAAATGTGACAGCAGTAGTAAAACAGAGACTGGTTACGGTTAAGGGGGTCAATGTGGAGACAGCATTTCTGCTGTATTCTAGTTTCTGCAGTCATTTCTGCTGTGTGCAGGTTTTTAAAGGAAATGGTTTAAGCTACCTACCACTAAAGTGTGTTACAGTGGAAAGTGGTTAGTACCATGGTCATCCTCAGTTTTAGTAAAATCACACATATACTTTACAATCTGAGTAGGTAGGTACAGTTCCATGATGTGGCAAAGAAATTCATTATAGATTACATAGGAGGTAGATAAGCAGGCCTATCAGTAATCTGGAAGATGTCAGACAGTGAGAAACAAGTGATTTCTTGTTGAGACCAGCTCATCAGTTTAAAGAGTTTGAAGATAATCCTCATATTGGAGGAAGAATTGATCTGATTCTGTGACGCTGAAGCCTTTACTTGTCTCAGTTTGGGCCAGAGTGCAGGTCAGCTATGACAAAGGCAAAAGCTGAGTACCTTACGGTCACTCCAGGGCCCAATGCTGGCCGCTTGGTTGTGCTGAATTAATCCATAACCCAGAGTCTCAACCAAGGAACCAACCATGAAGACAAACAGTAAATAACACCGAATACTTTTCTATGTTAATTATTCAGACTTATTGCCTGCATGATTTATTTTCTATTCTAGTCTTGCTTATGTATTTAAGTAAGCTTAGCCTACTTATTTAAATTTTTTTTGTAATGTATTGTACTTGTATCTTATTGCTTTTCCTTTAGGTATGCATTTATTCTCACGTAATTTTGTTTTCTAAGCAGTATCGGGCACAAGAATTTCATTCAGGATAAATAAATGTTATCTTAAATAGAATTGCTGTTTTGCTTATTGTTACATTTCTTTTCCCTTCAAACACTCTGCAGTGTCTCTAACCAAAATGTTAACGGTACCTATATGAATGTGTGCACACAGAAAAATTAGCAACATTAACTGTAAAATAAGAAACCCACATATACCAGAATATAAACAAATTTTTAAAAACTCACACACTGACATAATTTTTAATCAGCTTTGATGCAGCAACAGCTTAACAGAATTTGTGAAATATAGTTTTGGCTTTTGGCATTTGACATATAACATAGAACTGAATAAATACAGTGAAGAAATAAATAAATGAATTTAAAAAAAAATCTATCAATGAATGAATGACTGAATGAATGACTGAATGAATGAATGAATGAATGAATGAATGAATGAATGAATGAATGTTACCAGAAACTTTGGTTTTTGGTTTTAGTATTTCACCCCAAAATTCCGTGACCACATTTGGCCCACCCCTATAAAAATAAAATAAAATAAATCTGCAAGCAATCAGTCCATCACCAACTAAATATTATTGGAATCTTTGGCTTTTGGTTTACGTATTCCACTCCAAAATTTTCAGTGAAACCATCTGGCCCGCCCCTATAAAAACAAAACAAAACAAAATTAAAAAAAATAAAAACATGAAATCAATAAATAGTGCTGGAAACTTCAGACGCTCCCCGACGCACGACGTGCTCCGGCTCCTCCTCCGCCCCGCGGCCGCAGCCAGTCCTCCCCGGGCTCGCAGCGCTGCAGCCCCGCCTCCCTCGGTGAGTGCAGTGGGTAGTGGTAGCAGCAGCGGTAGCAGGGCCCTCCCTCTGTCTCTGCAGATAAATATTCGCAGCCTGCTATTCCAGGCATGGATGACGGTTGCAGCAAGACATGGCAGTGCGACATTATACCCTCGACTTCAGCCTCTCCACGGCAGGTGAGGAAAGGCGCGATGAACGCAGGCGGCTCCAGAGTCGCTGCACCAGGGCTGCATGCTAGCTAGCGGCTAGCCTGCTACTATTAACCTGCTAGGCTGTGATTGCCCTTCAAAACAGTACATTGATTAGCTCGGAACATGGCTGGTAGTGGCACACACATGTACACAGGTTTGACAAAGTGTACTTTCAAGCTTAAAGTAAATGTAGGCGAACATTTTAATGCCATTTGCGTGCTCGTGTGTTGTTATACATGATGTGTCCAGTCCCAGTGCTGTGGATAGCGGTTCAATACCTTTCCTGCTAACAATGTGAATAAAGTGTGTTCAATCCAGCACACAGGACGGGAAGTGGCGCATTATCCGCCATTTTTGTAGTTTTTTGTGTGAGTTGCAATGTACATGCGAGCAGTGAGCTGGTGCAGGTGTTGTGCCAAAAGGTGATCGTCTGCCAATAAAACTAATGGTTGCTGCTTGTTAAAGCTTGTTAAAAAAAACGCCTGCAGCGGCTATTATCCGGATCAGACTGCCATAATATGCAAATGCACCTAACTTTGTGTCTGTAGTCATGGCAGAAGTTTGTCTTTAGCAAACTGTGTGTAACTACATAAGTGTAACCAATAAAATATTTGCAGTTTATAGTGTAATCAGGGATGACACCTACTAATTATAGGCATTGTTATAGTGTTGTTTCGGATGTTTAGAGCACGTGGTCTGATATATTGTTAAATAAATTGTAATTAACATGATGTACAGGTAGGTTCCATATATAAAGTAAAATGATAATCTGAAACAAGATTATGTTTAAAGGAATCTTTAAACTTAATTAGGTAATTAAAAAAAAGAATTAACTCATGTAATTTTGATGCATAAACAACATTTCAGTCACAATGTAGAGGCTGCAGTCACTTTTTGGCAAGTTGGATTGGTCGTTTTAAGTTATTTAAATGCATAAGGAGATCTGGATTGGCTGAAATGTAGGGTACAGAGCAGGTAAAATAATGCAGAGACAGAAGGATGATTTCTTTTTGACCCACACAAAAACAATTGCAGACCTACATAAACTCGGTAATATGTCAGTCCTAATATAATCTGTTTTGCAACCATCCTTATTCCAGTATTTGGTAACAAAACTTTACATACATTTGCTTTCACCACAATGAAGTGTCCAGATAATCAATGGAATAATACAGTATTAAATGTTATTATAGTGTAATAATAATGTTAAATGAGCATTAAATTAGTCACGGTAATAAAGTATATGACTGCATGTTAGTAAAAAACAACATACATCAGATTTGAGTTACATTTAATGCATTAGGGATTGTGCAGTTATTTAATTTCACATTCAGAAATATTAAATGTCACTTTTTTTTCTAAGGTAAAGGTGTTTGCTAAAATAAGTTAGGCATCATCTGGTTTGATCCATACCTATGCATCACATTTTATAAACTAATGCTATTCTCAAAAGTAACTTGTTTTTACACAAATGCATTTAGTAGATGACAAAAATAGATAAGGCTGTTCTCTTTAAAATAAGATATCCTCTAGTACTTTAAACAATCCGACTGTAAATGCAGAGTTGAAATTAGCTCCACTTTGAGCAGCTACAAAATTAAAAAGAAGTTGTTCATGTGTGGTACTGTAGTGCAAACTCAACTGTGTGAATGTGATTATATTACACTGCCAGGGTTCGTTCTACCTGCATAATGCCCGTTTATAATTTAGTAGGTTGCGATTGTGTTTTTCATTGTTCCATCCTCTGTGTGTTCCCAGTTGACTCCGCCTCGACAGTTTCTGGTCTGATGTCCATATTTCATGAGCAGGAACTGACAGAGACTGTTCATGACACAAATGGACATGGATACCTTGCTACGTTTGTTGGCAAGAATGGCCGGTAAGAACAAGTTTTGTTTTCTTGTCGTACTTGTTTTTAGGCAGACAATCCTAATCCCCCAAAGTCTCTTTGGGCCACCTACTTTTTTGGTCTGAAAGTAATTCACAAGGCATCCTAAAACTCCCAAGTCAGTAAGAAACAATCAGCAGCAGCTAAAACTTGCCGATAATTTGACTATTCAAACAAGCCTTTTGGAAAAATACAGTAACAATGCATCTCAAAATAAGCTTGGAGTGTGCTCTCCTGTGCACTAGAACTTTATTGAACCCTTTGGTAGGGTAACTCAGGGAAATTGTTGATCAAATTAACCATTTTCTATGTAAACTTCGAATTATTCATATCATCAAAACCAGTATATGAATTAAGGCCTTTTTTTTGGTGTAAAATGTGATTTTACACTAAGAGTAGGTTTATTATAGCTAAGTCTGTTTTGTCAGTCTGCTGCCTCTGGTGATTTTATCAACAGAATCCACATCAATAGTGGAATAATGTTGGCAAATCATTTTATTAAGCCTCCTCCCAGTCTGTAGATGTGTCTAAATTTAAAATACAAAGTAATGCTTATTCCGTAACAGGCCGGAATATCATTATGCTTTATAAAAGGCTTCTCCTTGTGCTCACTAAATCCCTGCAGTCATCTGACAGCAGCAGGACACAAGTATTGATTAATCTGCATCATCTGATATGAGAGATGCCCTAATAAAGAACAGTGACATTACACAGGACCGTCTACTGTGTTTCCCTTTTTTTAAATTTATATTAAATCTATTGCTATTATTATCTTTTTTAACAAAAATTGGATTTCTTGCTTAATCCTTGAAATACGTTTCAGTACTAATGCTGCTGGTTCAAACTCTAAACCGTCTATGAAGTAAAAACTGAAATAGCTCACATTGAGACATACATTCTCGTTGCACTTGCCAGATAAAGGTACAAAGATCTGTACATTACTGCCTATTTGCGGTGTCCAAGTATCATAGAGTTGTGCAAACTATCATCTCCACTGTTGCTGGATAGTTGCATAACTTGTTGATGAGCCGACTGAAGCTTTCTTCAATGTCTGCTGGTTCATTATGAAAAACATGGACGTGATAAGACACATTACTGACTGTAAGCAGGTCTGTCCTGTCCTGTCGGACTTAGAACCTCCGTTTACAACTAAAATACCTTGTCTTTATTCCCTCCCTTCAGTTAGGAGCTACTTTTAACTTTCTGCCCCATATCTATAATTGACTATGCTAAAATGTTGTAGTTTCAGCTGTCCGGGTAAACTGCAGGTATTGGCTGCATGAATGAAGGTAGATTTGATAGTGTGAAACAGAGGCTGAAATGTATTTATCCATAATTGAGTAAAAATACACTTTCACGGTGCATTCTGAGCACAAACGTGGTCTGCAGAGAGGCAGCCTTTAATCCAGCAGTGATGTAGTGGATGCTTTTTCCTGTGAAAAACTGTTACATGCACAAATATGCACAAATGAGACAACAGGATTATTTGTTTGTTTGTTCGCTTGCTTGCTTTTTCCACTTTGTTGCATTTCACATGCTCAACGTTACCACTTCCTTTCTCAGGGTTGCCATTCTGCGTGTGCACTCCCGTGGGTTGGTGACCATTGATCTGCAATGTTACGAAGAGGATAACATTGCACAACTTGACAATGTAAGTGAAAAAAAAAAATCACTTTATCTTCTTGAAGTTGAAACAGACAGCGAGTGCCTTGGGGCAGCATTTGAAGGGAAGTTGCCAACTTTTAAGCATGTAAGGGGACATAATAAAACCATAATCAGTCTATAAAATTTAATAGCCTTACACAAAAGCAGACTTTACTGTAAACTACCTGCTGCAGTGTTTCCTGGAGACATCAAAGTTTGTGTCACAAAATGTGTCATGCGAGGACATGATGAACATCTGTGCACAGCTTGTCTGTATTAAAGCTCCTGTTAGAACTGGCTGGCGGAGTGCTATTTGCATCTGTTTATTCACATGCTTTTGGTAAACACAAGGAGCGAGGGAGGGCCGTCTCCTGGATCAGTTCTGCTGTCTGACCCAACCCTCCCTCACCATGACAACCAGTCCCCCAATTTACTCTGATCTCAGCCACTGACAACAGTGGAGCATCCCTCCCACTGTGTCTGTTACTGATACAATCTAACATTGGCACGCCCAGACAGTCTGGTCTGTTCTGATTGGTCAGCTCCACGGGCTTGTGCAGGCCTCTGCTGGTGTTTTTGTGACCAAGGAAGTTAGCTGCTAGCTCAACATGAAGACTAGCCACGAGGAAAGCCTACTCTCCGCTCTTCAAAATGTATAAATCCCACCCATTTTCCTCCATACCAAGGGTTAAAGCGTTTGTTCGATTTTTTTAAGGTGGGGTTTGCGGTGGAATATGTTCTGGCTGCTGCTTTCGCAGAATTATTCAAGCACATTTGAGGACAAGAAAACACACAGGGCTCATTGTACACTACAGCCTGAATACAAAACACTGATGTTTTCTTGACTGCAACTGACGAAGGCCACAAGGTTAACTCTTTACCCTGCCCAGCGGGCGTCGAAGGCCAACCAATATATGGTAATAACTTGATTCTCCCCTCATCTTCAGCGGATGCTTTACCAAATGATTTGTGAGAGGCCCTGCAGGCTTTGTTTACAGCTTCATATCATTTTTGTTGAGCCTGTTTTGTGGCCTGAACAATGTGACCTCGCAAAATGATACACATGGGGCTCACAAAACAATTCCATCAAAGCTGACGGGAAGTACTTTCTTATATTTAATAATTTGGAACCTTGTGAGTATTTACAATCCTTACATTTAGCATACATGATTATATATTATATTAGGTATGTAAACACATGGTTGAAATGGCCTAAATGGCTTTACCCTTGATTACATTTCTCCCACAGGTTGTATGAGGCACTTCTCCATAATCGATATATTCCGACAGTGGATCACGGCCAGCGAACCATTATATTGTTCTCCCAAAAGCCACCATGTTGACAAAAATACTAATTTGCCCTCACTGACCACAGGTTTGTTATTGTGCAGCTTTGGTGTTTTTAGATCTGAACTAGTGTTTTAAAATACCACAATAACACGAACAAACTAGCGAATCAAGGCAGCGGTGCATCAGCAACTGTTGTGTTCTCTAAGATGAAATTACTGTTTTTGTCAGTGGAGTCTGGTGGCTTTGAAGAGAGCGATATATTTGGCTTCAGTTCTTCATTTGAAAGGCCTGTTTGTAGCAAAATACATTTTACACAGCTTCACCTTGCTGTCCGATCATAAGGATATTATCTATGGATGAGTACCTCATACAACCCCACTTGAAAATCCAAAACTAACATTTTAAAAGGAAAAGGGAAATTTTTGAGGTAGTTGCCACAACCAAAAATGCAGTGATGACCCTCCAAAAAACACAAAAAAACCCAAAGCAAACCCTTGCTATGACATTTTCAGAAAATACAGCGTGCTTCCTTATTACTGTTCTGGCCATCAGGTCAGACTGACCTGGAGACATCATCTTTTGCAGTCGTAAACAACATCTGGTTTCTAACAGAAAGTCCCGAATCACTAACAAGAACCGCGTCAGATACTTCCTCATCTGGTGAATAGGCAAAACCATCAATAATCACAGATGAATAAATAATCACATGGAGGGTTCTGTCTGGTAGAAAGAGCCTGAGGCGGAGGACATTGGGCTCAGAAGTGAGTCAGAGTGATATCCTAAAAACTCACGGGTGGCGTGAGAAATTCAGCTCCTTTTCTCTGCAGAGACGACTAACTTGGATCTTTTTTCACTAGACGAAAAATCTTAATGATGTCTCTTCTCCGACTAAATTCTTGAATCCAAGTTTCCACCGCACTAGCTCACCCACGACTATAATTTCTAGTCACAGAGAAGAGATATAAACATTTAAAAAAAAAAAAACCTGTCACTGGATGCAAAATTAATACACACCACAGACTGCAAGTTGAGTCACCAGCATTTTTTTTTTTTAATGTTTCCCACGAAATGACTTGAGAATACTGTCAAGATTATCCACCATCATTATTGGGACAGATACTGACAATTGCAACACAAGACAAATTAAAACCCCTAAACATCTAATTTGATTTTGCAGGGCCTTTAAACAGCTTTTGGACTGGCATAAAATGCAGACCAGTGTCCCACCATGCTGCCTGACTCCTGGCATTTTGTCTGGAAACATGCACTTTCACGCCCCAAATTTCTGCGGAACATCGAGTTCCTACATGCAGACCACAGCGGAACAATGTGGCCGCGACACTGTTTGCTTCCCATGTTTTAGAATGTTGTCGAGGTAGCGCTGTGAAGCATCCTACAATGTGGGGATAATTCATGTCTACTTGCGGTGTTTTTAATTCTCTGTTCTTTCCCCGCAGCTTTTAAATGCACTGGAAAAGAAGCTAAAAGTTCTCTTAAATGGCAATATTACAAGGATTAAAAAGTAAGTAACTGGAAGTTCTTGGATGTGGGAATGCGATCGCAGTATTTCATGCAACTTGTTTGACTGCATTGTTCGCCGTTTCCCTCCAAGGCTCCCGGCCATCGTGCGAGGAGCGAACATTGACCGATACTGGCCCACGGCTGACGGCAGACTGATTGAGTATGACATCGACCGGGTGGTGTATGAAGAAGATTCTGCATACCAAAACATAAAAATATTGCACTCACAGCAGTATGGAAATATCCTCGTGCTCGATGGAGATGTTAGTAAGTGATTACAGCACAGCAGCACATGGCGTGTAAGATAATGATTGTTTGCTTGCTAGTGTGTAAAATCATTTACTCGATTATACTTGCATGACTGAGTTTAGTGGTATTTAAGGTGTCAATGGTTCATAAGTATGGGAGAAACTATTGTAAATGATTCATGTTCTTGCAGACCTGGCGGAGAGTGACTTTGCCTACACCCAAGCCATCACAGGAAATGGAAAAGAGAATTATGCTGGGAAAGAGGTGCTGATACTGGGAGGAGGCGATGGAGGCATCCTTGCTGAGTTGGTCAAACAAAAGCCAAAGATGATCACCATGGTGGAGATATCCTTTATGGGTTCTGTTCTGCTGTTTTGTTTTGTTTTTTTTATTCCTGTATTGTAGCTTTGATGTCCCCCCAGTTTATTCACACACTGTTTTACTCATACTTCTACATCTGCACCATCGTTCCTTAACTGAGCGTCCACATTGACCAGAAGGTGATAGACGGGTGCAAAATGTACATGAGAAAAACCTGCGGGAACATCCTTGACAACCTGACGGGAGACTGTTACCAAGTGAGTGTTGAATACATATTTGTATGTTGTGGGTGTATTTACAGAGGTTAACATCGGTGATCGAGAGACACCAAGCCGGGTTTTAACTGGCTCTGTTAACACTGGTTTTCTGACTGAAAAGAATTATAAAGTCATATAAATAGGACAGGAAGAGAAGCATTAGATATTCAACCAGAGATTGTTATGGCCCAAAGAAGGGACAAACATATTTACAACGGGACACAGGAAACAAAGGTTGGGTTTCTTGAACTTCCATTTTATTAGTGACTTGAATTATCAGGTTTAACTTTTTATAAATGAGAAAGAGAAAAAAAAAAACAACCCTTAACCACCCCATGCCCCAAGAAGTGGCAACTTACAGGTGGACCTGGCAGGTCGGCCAAACAAAACAAAAAGGGTGTGGCGCCAAGCCAACCCTATCCAGGGCCGTCGAAGCCGGTGCCGACACCTGAGCTAAGGGAAAAACACAAACTAAGCCCAAGCCACAAGGGCGAACAAAAACAGGACGGCCGATCCCACCAGGTCAAACAAGAAAAACTGAAACTAAAGATACCAGACTGGCATCAGGGAATCTGACAGCGTGTCAGCTGGAGTCGGGAGCGCGCACAGGTCTGAGGCGGAGCCTGTGAGGTGAGCAGGACTGGAGGCAAGAGTGAGAGCGAGCAAACACTCAGAAAGCCAGCCTGTTTGTAGGCGGAGCAGTAACTCCACCAATTAAATAATAAAACCCAGTAACTAAATATGCTCACCTGGAAATATTTAGATATATACAAAACTAACTTCAACGAAAAATAGCGAGGAAAAAAAAAACTAAACTGAAGGAAAAGGGTGAAAAATGTGGCCTCAGCACATAACAGAGATAATGTCAAAATATTCAAAGTAAGGCAATTAATAAATGTGGAGATGATTATGTATATCTTTGGTATAGAGTTAGAGTGATGGTTAGTATAAAGAATAATTTAACATCATGTAGAACAATAGACAAAGTCGCCAGATACATTAACAGATTTTTCTGATTTTCAGACAAGAGCTAGGTAAGTGTGCAGTGAGTAATCTGCTTCTCTCATTGATCACAGATACTAATTGAGGACTGCGTTCCGTTGCTGAAGAAGTACGTCCAGGAAGGAAGGACGTTCGATTATGTAATTAATGACCTCACTGCAATCCCGATATCCACCGCGCCAGAAGAAGGTTTCCATCCATCCATCCATCCATCTATCTATCAATCAATCTGTCTATCCATCATGGTGTTACAGAAGTGCATCACAGAATAATTATCATTCAACTTCTGCTTTTGTAGACTCTACATGGGAGTTCCTGCGTCTCATCTTAGATCTGTCAATACAAGTCCTGCATCCCAGTGGGAAGTACTTCACACAGGTGAGTTAGGAACCGATTAGTGGGTTCAGTGTAAACGCTTCATATTAGCATTGTGTTAATAAACATTTTTTTAAAGCATCAGTTGATATGAATTTCATGGAAGATGAAGGTGCTTTTTAAGTTTCATTTTTGTATTTCCATTGATTACAAACCTGTCCGTCCCTAAGGCTGATTCAAGCCCGACTCAAACTGCGTTTTCAGAATATCCTGCTGCATTTATTTGATGCATTCATTGTCCAAGTTGTCATTTGGAAAGCACAGCACAGTCATTTGGATATCGTGAGGGACAGAATGGTTGTGTTGTTTGATAGAAAGAATAAAACTGTTTTAAGACCTAAGCTTTTATGTTTTAATATCAAACATAGTTTTAAAAAGGCAAACAGGAATGTTTCATTGTGTGGGAAAGCAGCTAACAAGAGGCACTGGAACACAACAGTTCCACTTACAACCCTCTGGTTACGGCATGAAAAAAATCATTCGCAGGTGTGTTTCATTAAATGTATTTTTCCTATTGATCATCAGGGGAACAGCGCGAATCTGACAGAGGCACTGAGTCTGTATGAGGAACAGCTGGGAAAGCTCTCGTGTCCCGTGGACTTCTGCAAAGAGGTGGTGTGTGTGCCCTCCTACTTGGAGCAGTATCCTTTTATCAGTTGCAAACGATCAAATGCAGATCAAAGAACATGGCACAGCTGACAAAAATAACCTCCTTAGAGGGCTTTTTATTTCAGTGCTCCTGCTATAGTTTGTAGCTTCTTTTAGTAGCTCTGGCCCTTACTTATACTGGTAATAACAACCTTGTGCTCGACAGGTTCTTTACTGTGAACATTACAACCTCTCTGGTTGCCTGAAGGGTGCTTTTTTTTCTTTTTTTTTTGTTTGCCTTGTCAAGATTTGTTGTTTCAGTGTGTTCTCCGTTACTTTGGAGGGCCCAAGGCCATTAGAACTGATGACTACAAAACTGAAACTAGAACAGGTTTGTAAATACTGTTTGCTTAAAGGTTCACATCTGATTTTTATTTAAGGTCAGAGATTTGGCATTTACTCAGTTTTAATCACCTCACTTATAAGTTTTAAGCAACTTTCATTTAAGTTTAAAACAGTCAAGATAGTCAAAAAGTTTTGAACCAAATGGGGGAAAACAAAAATAGCCCTGTTTGCAGTGTGAACTCGTAGTTACAACACAAGCATCACATCTATTGTAATTACTACAGCATGAACACAAGCTAGACACAACTCAGCCAGTTTTGGACTCAGACATATTCGTACATTTACACGACTTGCAGAAACTGTGTACAAATCTGTGTCTACTATTTCGGTGCTGATAGCAAATCCTCTGGTGTAATGTTAATGCGTGAGCTCAGCAGCAGCCACACACAGCACTGGTTTGCAATAACAAAAATGCCAACGATAGAGGAATAAATAAAATCACATTCATAAGAGAACCGGATGACTGTGAGTACTCTACAGTTATCACGTATATTTAACATAACTAACAATTATGTTCGTAAGACGAGGTATGAGCTCGTGTCTGGACCGACTTGAAGCAGACCGTAGGAGCTAAAAATATCTGTTAGAATAAAACAATATGCTGCTGTGTTTTGTTGTGTTCTGTCCTTAATCGTATCGCATCAGATGGGTCTTCTACACCACATGGAAGAAGTAAAGACTCTCCAGTTTTCTCTGCTTTAATTCCCAGCAGCTGGAATGTGAATGCTCCTCTCCTTTCTCCTGTAGCCTTAAAGCTGTGCTTAGACTGAGCGTGACGTGAAAATAAGAGGCAACACAAAGTTTAGATAAATTCATTACTACAGGGGATTTCCATTTTTAAAAAAGAACTGTAATTCCTGAGTCTGAGTTGCTGATGCTCGCACAGGCACACTCCTCGTCACACTCGGCAGCCTTTGCCCGTTATGATTATATTATAGTGAGCTACAGCTGAGTGACTGCAGCAAACAACAGCACGGCAATCAGCTGTTTTTAGTTAACAAGCATGGACTGCAAAACACTCCCGACTTAATTTGCCCGTGTTGCTTTGAATGAATCAGCATAAGAGTCACTTTGAATCCAGTCTGAGCACATCTTAAGGGGAACACTGACAGTTTTATCATCCCCGCTCTACTATCCCCATTCCACCCTTCTCTTCCTTCCTGTGTTTTAGTTGTGTTTTGTTTGCTACAACTTCTCAGTTGTATTTCATTTATGTTACTTGATTTAAACTGTCCATTTGCATGTCCTCTGGAGGAACTGTTAGATGTTGAAACACTGATTTGATACACTGATGATATGGTGTAACTCATCTTACCATAGGTGTGTGTGTTCTCTTGTTTTATTTTTTTTTCTTTAATCTTGCATTATGAGCTCAGATCTTGTGATGCCTAGGCACAGCCTACCTGAACTGAGTCGCTTTTAAGCTTCATGAAGCTTTATTTTTGTTACTGCCACTCAAATGTGATCTGATTCTTTCAGGTTGAATGGAGGCAATGTGATCAAGCCCAGTGAGACTGAAGTGTTTTAAGTCCAAATGTGTTTTAAAAGGGAAACAATTCCTCCACGTTAACGCCACCTTCTGTGCTCGTGCTGTCTTTATGTCATGTTTTATTTGCACCTTTGGTTTCTCCTGATATACTTTAAGTTTTTTTAAGACTATATTAGGTGCATGTAAAGGACAGTGAATGTAGCTTGCATATAAAGTACACAGCACATTTGATCGACCCTGTGGGACATTTATTTATTCATTATAATTTCACCAAATGCTGTTCTGTCCTACTTGAGATAATTTTGTGACCATCTACAATTAAAGTGTGTTGGGGGAAAAATGTCTCGGCTGTTTGACGGTCGTCTTTTTCAAGTTAAAAAAAAGTCACAAAATTTTAATAACAAAAAATGCTTTATTGATACATGGATGGACACGTTTATTGAGGACTTAATATTTAAAGTGCCAACCGGTACAACAGACTTCCAAAAATAACAGGCGGGACGGTCAAAATCTTTTTTCATCATGTCTTAAAAATTGAAAGTATTGGATTCATTGCTGTTTAACAGAAATTAATATGTATCTTAGGATAAACCAGTAGACCTTAGCTGAGACTAAAACACGCCAAGCACGAGACTGTTGCTTCTATAAACTATGATTTATAGGATAATTCCTTGCAACACTTCTGTCTTCAAAACTTTAGCAAAACAAAATCTAATATTTGGCCCTTCATGTGTAGTTTTTTTTACTTGAAAGCACTGTTAAATAGTTCTTCCTTTTGTGGTTGAGGTATTTATTGAGCTGTTTTGTATTTGCAGCATTTGCCTGCTGTAGTCCATCGAAACATGAAGAAATTTTAACACTGCTAAAAACAAAAAAGTCAGTTTTATTAGCTCAAAATCTGCTCTTAGAAATGTAGATTTATGTGCAGCATACATTGGGTTTAACCATGTCTCTAATCTAACATATCGGACTGGACTTTCACCAACTTGATAAACATCAGTGCATACAATTTACCTTTGGAGTATAAAAACCTATAAAGATAACATCTCTGTTCAAACAATAACGATTGTCCAGGTTGGTTGTAAAGGTACAATTAATAAAAGGATAAAGGTAGAATATAAAAATCAAGTTTCATGTGGAATGTAGGATTTCTACTGTCCCATTACAAAACATTTAGCTGATACAGTACATGCTACGTGCACAGAGGCGATACATAAATTACACAGTTATACAAGTATTTACAAATAAGTGCTGGTAAATAGACTGGTTCAGTCGTATTTGCATCAGGACGGTTGTGGGTTTCTGTACTGGCTGTTGATCTCGTTGAGGATCACGTCCATACTGGGATCTTCATCTCCTGTGATTACTCTGTCGTCAAATGGGCTCACTGTAACACAGAACTACTGTTACTGCTTATCTGACAACAGATATTTTTGAAAGGGCTACAGAAAAATAAAGGGGGGCACACTAGTGAATCCTTTAAGGCCCTAAAAGCTTGTGTAAAGTTTTTGGATAAGTAATCATCAATTCACCTGACTTGAGATTTTAAAACCACTCCTAATGTTAACATCTTACTGTCAGGAGGTTGCGACAATCACAGTTTTAAAATGTTTCCTCTTACCGACGCCGTGACTCGGCTCTGAAGACTCGCTGACGAGGAAAGTAGAGGAGCTGGTTGAGTTGTTGTAGTTGTTGGAATTTGAGGAGTTTGAGGAATGAAGAGATGTTAGTTTGGTCAGGGACGATTTCTTCACAGTCTTCTGTGTCGCAGTGCGACTCCATTCTGTAAAAAAATATAAATTCCACGTGATCGAGGTTAAAATGTGGTTAATTACAATCCTCATGCAGAAACTTAAATCTTTCACTTTGAAGTACAAGAATTTTAATCATACAGGTTTCTGGCCAGACTGGAGCAGCAGTGAAATGTAAAGTGAACATTACTAACCCGAGTTCTCTGCTAGTCTCATCTTGCCACAGCACAGGTAGGTCCTCCACTGCCTCCTCACACTTTCCTTCACCGCACAGTGGAAGACAAATATGAAGAAACCTGCAAAGCAATTGTAATTTAACAAATCAGGGGAACAAGATGATGTCTGCAAAACATGTGACATTTGGACAAAATGAAGGCAAACTTACAACATTTTGTGTATTTTGTTATACAATCAGGTATTACGACTGACATTGCAGGTGCCCTGACCTGCAGTCATATCTCAGAAGAAATTGGTTTAGATAATCCAACTAAATGTTGGATTATTACAGGCTGTCAGATTTAGTTTTTGGCCCAGACTGACTTCATTGTTGTAATGCTACACTGTCACTTCACCAAAACTACACACTAAAAATCACTAGATTTAAAAATCAAATCGATGACGGTCACAACACACTAAAGTTAAAACCTTTAGACTTTAGACATTGTTAGCTGAACGAAACTATGTTCACATGATGTTTAAAATTACATGTTAATATTAATCAATAGCATATAGTCATATAATGCATATATGTAAGTTTGCCATAAGTTTGGGTAAATAACACAACAAAAATGCAAAAACAAAAAAAACTTTGAATGGGTAGTTTTGCACCCATTGGTCTGAAGTTGTTTCAACCTGTCTACTCTTACCCAGTCTTAAATGTTCCCACTATTACACCCAAATTAGTCAACTCACCTTGTAAGGAGTTAAAGATGGCAAATAGGTACATGAAAGCCAGGTTAACTGGCCCCCAAGCAAAAAAGGCGAAGCCCCAGGTGAGGCCCAGGAGGATGGTTATCCCCGCCATACTGCGCACATCCTGCAGTGTGGTTCGGTGCTGAACATTGTGAGGGTTTTGCCGTTTTATCCGGCACAGCTGGACCAACACGACGATGAACATGACGAAGTTGAAGAGAAAAATGACACAGAAATAGGCCACGACGGCCACGTAGAAGGCGATGTCATTCTTCAGCCAGCAGCTGTGGGAAAGGACAAGGACGGGAGAGAGGTCAAGGGTTTTATTTTGAGCTGATTGATTTCATATGGAGCCATATTTGTTTGCTTTTTTTGGATTTTGTGCAGAATGATGTGCAAATCAGCCTTTGGACAGAAGACTCACAATTCATCAGTCGTGCCATCAGTAAACCTTCCATAGGAGACAAGACCGTAGTTATCTTTGTCAATCGCAATGACAATAATGACCACGATCATCGGGACGCCCCAACCGACCAGCGAGAACTTCAGCATGTAGCGCGATATGTAGCTGTTGAAGACTTTGACCAGAGCCAAGTACATGTGGACGGCCTCGAGTCCCATCCAGGTGAAGGCAACCAGCAGGAAGTAGTGAAGGAACCAGGCGGTGGAAATGCAAAGGCCCACAGAGTCTGGATAGAGAGCCAGCCACGCGTCCACCAGGAAGACCAGGTTCAGCAACAGCAGGGCCAGGCACAGCTGGATCAGGATTTTAGATGGAATGTCCTTACGAAGCTTCCTGCAGGGTTGATGTGGTCCAGACAACATAAAAGAAACATCTCAGTGAACTATTCTTAGTAAACAACAGACTCAGAGTTAAAAAAAAAGGCTGTGAAAACACATCCGTCTCTTTCTAGTTCTTCATATTTCACTGCAAGTCACAGCCTGACATCTACTGTAGCAGTGACAAACAGCAGCCAGCTCCTTGACCAGAAGAAAAAAAGACTAGGATCCAATAAATAACTTGATCTATCACGTTCTTGTGGTCAGAAACCAAACAGTTAAATTATAGATGAGGATCTATATGTCAGTAACGACATCAAAGCTGTACTAAATCCTTATTCGGACACCTCAAAAACACTGCGAAACTGAGAAACTGAACGTCCAAACAAGATCTAGAGAAAAGTATTCATGCTTTTATTACTCATAGAGTGCATTTGTTACTCATTTAAATTGCTGCTGCTAGAAGAGAGAACTCATGACTCCAATTCTCAGATCCCCGCACTGGATTCTAGATAAAAACAGAATTGAATTTAAGGCCCTACCATAAGTTTCTGAATAATCTAAGTTCAGACCAAATACGGTGAAGTCATGTTTCATCATTATGCTGCTAACTGCTGGAATCAGCCTCCTGGTGAAACTTCAACTTGCTCCAAGTGTTGACATTTTCAAAAGCAAGCTAAAGATTTATTTTTCCATATGTTTTTATTTTTTCTATCTTTTGTATTTTTCTGCTGTTAGTGAATGAATTTTAAATATTCTATAAAAATTTGTTTGCACTTTATTCAACTTCCCTGTGCTGTTTAAGATGCATTTAATTTAATGTTATCTTGCTCTATTTTCTATCTTATTGCCTTTGCCTAATTTGTTTG